>NC_061832.1:23306468-23308968 GCF_019202785.1 Penaeus chinensis
TTTTCCCGTTTTCGCTAATGATGAAACTCTTGCCGTGACACCACGTTAATTTGCCGAGATGGGAGTCGGGCAAGTCAAGAGCTGGATTGTAAACGAGGCTGCTTCTCCCTGTGCCAGCGGGGCGGCCAGTCCTTGTCGGTCCATTTTCATTCACCATTTATTTACTTCTTTATTCACTTTCCTTTCTTCGTCTCTTGATATTTTCATGATTTCCTTTTGGATTTTTTGTTTTCTCTTCTTAATGCTGTTATTTTTGTCTTACCTTTTTATTTGTTTTTTTTTCATAATTTTGTTTGTTTTCGTTTTTTTTCTCTTTTGCATTTTTTGTCATTCATTGTATTCCATATTGTCTCTTTTTCTACATTACTTTCTCCCTTTCCTCTCCCCTTCCCTATTTCTTGCTGCCTTCTCTTGCTTCTTTCCTCTCTTCCTTCCTTCCTTCCTTCCCTTCATCTTTCTTTTCTTCCTCTCTCCATCCTACTTCTTTCCTCCATACCTTCCGTCTTCCCTTCCCCCCTCCCACCTTCCAACCCTCCCATCCTCCTTCTCTCCTCCCTCCCTCCTTCCCTCCCTCCCTCCCTCCCTCCCTCCCTCCCTCCCTCCCTCCCTTCCTCCCTCCCTCCCTCCCTCCCTCCCTCCCTCCCTCCCTCCCTCCCTCTAGCTCTCACTCCCTTCTCTTCTTCCTCCCTCCCTCCCTTCTTCCTTTCCTCCCTCCCTCACTCCCTTCTCTTCTTCCTCCGTCCCTCCCTCCTTCCCTCCCTCCCTCCCTCCCTCCCTCCCTCCCTCTAGCTCTCACTCCCTTCTCTTCTTCCTCCGTCCCTCCCTCCATTCCTCCCTCCCTCCCTCCCTCCCTCCCTCCCTCCCTCCCTCCCTCCCTCCCTCCCTCCGTCCCTCCCTTCTCCCTTCCCCCTTCCCCGTTTTGACCAGCATTAAGGTCGCGCCCAGGATCATTTACACGGGTGGGCGAAGGCGTAGGCATAAGCGCTTCTGGTTAAAAGAAAAAGGCGAGGGGGGGGGAAGGGCGGGGGTGGTCGTAGGGTGGGTTAGGCGGTGGGTCGTAGTGGAGGGGGGAGGGGGGATGGGGTTAGGAGCTAGGGGCTAGGGGGTGGGGTTGAGGGAGGCGGGCTATGTGGATAGGGATGCGAGAGGGCGGGGGGTGGGGGTGTAGTTGGGTCGAGTGTTTGTGAAGGGTTAAAGGGTTGGGTGTGATTTCCGGGGGGTGGGGGTTAGGGGGTGGGGTGGGGGTTGGGAGGTCGAATTTCACCTGGCTGGCCGGCCGGTGTCGATTGTGTTTGGTTGTTGTTGTCTGTCTGACCGTTGTTAATAGACTTGCGGTTGTTTTTTACCATCGGTGTAACTATCATTATCATTATTATTATCATTTTGTTTTTTTTGTGATATTTAGAGAGATAGAAGGAGAGAAAAAAAGAAGGGAAGGGATGAATAGATGAACAGACAGAGACAGACACAGACACAGACACACACACACACACACACACACACACACACACACACACACACACACACACACACACACACACACACACACACATACACATACACATACACATACACATACACACAGACACAGACAGACAAACAGACAAGCAGAATCTGCCCTTACTCGACGGACACACCTCTCTGCATTTCTCTCACGCACGTCTCCTTCTCATCTCCCTTCCTCCCTTCCTCCAGCTCCATTGTTGCCTTGCCTCTACTGCCTCGTGATTTTTCTCCATCTTTTCCTTCTTTTTCTTCTTTTCCTTGTTTTCCTTCTTTTCCTTCTTTTCCTTCTTTTCCTTCTTTTCCTTTTTTTCCTTCTTTTCCTTCTTTTCCCTCTGTTCCTTCTTTTGCCTCTTTTCCCCGCACTTTTTATTCTCCTTTCATTTTTTTTTATCCCTTTGTTGACCCGAGTTACGAATTCATTCCCTCCGGGTCGAGCTGTGGATTTCCACTCCCCCTCGGCATCCCGGGGGAGAACCCTCGCTTACTCCCCCATTCCGCGCCCACTTATGTTCCCCGTACCTTTACCCCCCCTCTCCTCCCCTCTCCTCCCCTCTCCTCCCCTCTCCTCCCATCCCCTCCCCTCCCGTCCCCTCCCCTACCCACGTGGCCCCTCGCCCCTTCCTCCACTTCCCCTTTTCACTTCCTCCCCCCTTTTCTTTCTACCTTCCTCCCCCCAACCCATCTCGCTTCACCCCTCCCCTTCCTCCCCTCTTACCCCTCTCACTCCTCCTCCTCCTCCCCTCCGTCCTCCCATCACCTCCTCCTTCTCCTCCTCCTCTCCATCCTCCCCTCCCCTGCACCCTTTTTCCTCTGTGGCCTTCACTATAACTGTACCTATACACTCCTTTCCCCCTCTCCCCCTTTTCCCTATCTCCCCCTCCCCCCCTCTTCTCCCCTCTCTCATGTCAACAGGAGACGAGGGCGACGACAGGCTCCATAGGTCGCGCTGTTCATTATTTGTTCAACTTCCCCTCTCGTCCCTCGTCTCCCCTCT
>NC_061832.1:23318968-23321468 GCF_019202785.1 Penaeus chinensis
AGATTGGGAAGAGAGAAGATAGGGTGAAGTGAGAAGATAGGGTGAAGAAGAAGACAGGGGAAGAGAAGAGATAGGGGGAAAGAGAGAGCGATGGAGGAAGAGAGAGAGATAGGAGGAAGAGAGAGAGATAGGAGGAAGAGAAGAGATATGAGAAGAGAGAGAGATAGTGAGGAAGAGAGAAGATAGGGAGAAGAGAGAGAGGATAGGAGGAAGAGAGAGATTAGGAGGAAGAGAGAGAGATAGAGTGAAGAGAGAGAGAAAGGAGGAATGAGAGAGAGATAGGAAGGAAGAGATAGAGATAGGAGGAAGAGAAAGAGAGAGAGAGAAAAGAGAGAGGAGAGAAAGAGAAATGAGAAATAGAAAGAGAGAGAGGAGAATCGAGAGATAGCCGCAGCGCGCGCGCTCTCGGCCTTCTCGGCGAGCGTCTGCTGCCTCGCCCCGTCGTCTCCCTCCTCTCTCCCTGCGCGCCCCTCTTTTCCTCCCCGCCTGGTCCCTCTCTCTCTCTCTCTCTCCCTGTTTCTTTTCCGTCTCATCGCGCGCTTCCCGTGCTGTTGTCCATACTGAAACCCACTAAACACAAACAAACATTGATGGCTATACTTTTCACCTCCCTTAGCAGGCAAGAAGAACTTTATAGATAGCTGAGAATAAAACCCCCGAGGCCACAATAAATACTCAAGACGACAAACGAATCGCGTAACGAGGAGTTTTGATTAAGGCTTTAAAAGTGTGGAAATGGTTACGGATTCATCTTTTCTCCTTTGTACTTTCTTCTGTCCCACCCTCCCCTCCCTCCCTCTACACTCTCCTCACTCCACATCTCTCTCTCTCACTCTCACGTACACTCTCACCTCGTCCCTCTCTCGCTCTCTCTCGTCATCTCTCTCACCCTCTTCCCTCTCTCCCTCACTCCCTCTCACCCACACTCCCCTCCCACCCTCCCTCCCTCCCTCCCTCCCTCCCTCCTTCCCTCCCTCCTCACCCCATCCCCTTTCTCTCTTCCTCCCTCTCTTCCTCTCTTCCCCTCTCTCCCTCTCCCTCTCCCTCTCCCTCTCCCCCTCCCCCCTCATCTTCCTCTCAACCCTCTTCCCTTTCTCCCTCCCCCTCTCCCTACCCTATTTCAGCCTGTGTCCCTCGGGAGCTTCAAAGAAGAAAGTAAGGGAATTAATTTTGTGTGAATAGAATTTCTCTTTGGAAATTCGGCGATATCTCCCGGAGCATCTTCGCGACAGCGGGATCTTTCGGAGGCATTTAGGAACGCGCGAGACGGTGCCGCTGTAAATATCGGCATTTTTTTTCCTTTCTAATCTCGTGTTCTTAAAACTTTTTTTCTGGCTGGCGAGTGCGGCGGCGCTGGGCGAGGTTTCGAGTGGGCGTTCCGCGTGGGTGCTGCGTATCCTTTTTATACGCCCGTGTGTGTCGTGCCGTATGTCCGTACAAGTAGGCGCAAACGGAGAGGTGTGGGAGGCGGGGGGGAGGGGGTGCTTTGTGCAACGGAGCGTGCACTGATAACCTCTCACCGTGTGCAACTTGTCGGGATCCGCCCACCTGGACCTTCCTGTGCCGCATATGTCAAGCTTACCGACGGCCGCCCTCGCCCACGCGCCCTGCATGCTGCCTGAACACGGTCCGGCACACGCCTGCAGTGCCCCTTTCACCTGGCGGGCAGGGCGGCCACATTCTTGACTTGACTGAGCGGGCAAGCTGAAAAGTACCTCGCTTATGTCGCCATCACCACCATCAGCCTCACTATGAGTGTCGCCTCCTGCGTCCGCGCCTGTCTGCTCAGCCGCCCTTCGCGCCTTCCAGCCATCACCGTCATCTCGCGCACAATGCATGCGTTCCCCGCATCAATCACGCCCACTCCTCCGGCCGTAAAACAAGCCCTTGGGCACACGCCTCCTACTCCATCCTCTCCCGTCTTCTCCTGCTGCCGACTCTTCTTCTTTCTCCTCCTACTCCTCCTCCTCCTGATCCTTCTCCTCCTCCTCCTGATCCTTCTCCTCCTCCTTCTCCTCCTCCTCCTCCTCCTTCTCCTCCTCCTCCTTCTCCTTCTCCTCCTCCTCCTCCTTCTCCTCCTCCTCCTCCTCCTCCTCCTCCTCCTCCTCCTCCTCCTCCTCCTCCTCCTCCTCCTCCTCCTCCTCCTCCTCCTCCTCCTCCTCCCCCTCTTCCTCTTCCATCTCTTCCGCCACCACCTCATCTTCCTCCTCCTCCTTCTCCCCCTCTCCTCCTCCTCCTCCTCCTCCTCTTCCTTCTCCTCCTCCTCCTCCTCTTCTTTCTCCTCCTCCTCCTTCTCCTCCTCCTCCTCCCCCTCCTCCTCTTCCATCTCCTCCTCCTCCTCCTCCTCCTCCTCCTCCTCCTCCTCTTCCTTCTCCTCCTCCTCCCCCCCCTCCATCCTAGGCACACGCCGCCCCGACCCCCCTCACTCAGCCCGACGGCCACACCTTGACCACACACTGTCATCCTACACCGCCCGCGCTGTGTGATCGAGTGGGCGGGG
>NC_061832.1:23326468-23336468 GCF_019202785.1 Penaeus chinensis
AGAGGGGGAGGAATGGAATACGAGGATGGGTAAGGGTGAGAGGGAATAGGGAATTGGTAGGGGGATTAGGGAATGGAAGAAGGGATTGGGGAAGACAAGGGATGGAGGAAGGAGGAGGGAAAGAAGAGAGAAAGGCCAGAATAGGGTGGCACAGTCTTAAATCAAGGTCGAGGGAGTATTGCGTACAAGGAGAGGAGGAAAAAAATTGAACAAAGAAAGAAGGAAAGTAAGAATAAAAGACGAGGCGAGCGGAAATTCATAGATGAGATAGATGAGAGTTTTTTCTGAGGTCTAGGATAAGATAAGATAAGGGATAAGACGGGCCACGACTATGGATAGACGTGTGAGCAAGAAATCGACTCTTTATCCAAGGATTGGGACACGTGAGGATGCGAGGGCAGCGGGGCACGGCGAGAGGGAGGGGAGGGGGGGGAGAGGAGAAGGGAGAGTAGAGTGGGGCGTTGAGGGAGAGGGGGGGCCGAGAAGTAGAAAGAAAGGAAGAAGAAAATGAAGCAAGGAAGAGAGAGAGAGGGAGAGAGGGAGGGAGGGATAATGGAGGAGAAAGGGGGAGGGATAATGTAGGAGAAAGGGGGAGGGACGGATAATGGAGGAGAGAGGAGGAGGATGGAAGGTTAAAGGAGGAGAAAGGGGGATGGAGGGATAAAGGAAGAGAGAGGAAGAGGAGGGAGGGATAATGGAGGAGAGAGGAAGAGGATGGAAGGATAAAGGAGGAGAAAGGGGGAGTGAGGGTATAAAGGAAGAGAGGGGGGGAGGGAGGGATAATGGAGGAGTGAGGGAGAGGGATTAAAAATAGGGGGGGGGGGGGGAATGAAGGTGGGAGGAAAAGCGAAGCCAAAACGAAGAATCAGTTTTTAAGATTGGCCTTTGTACGAAGGAGGGAGGGAAGGCCGAAGGGGGGATGAACAGGCTATTTTCAGATGCATTTTTCCATTCTTCGTTTATTTTCTGCATTATTCACGAAGAAAAAATGAAAAAGGATAAAACAAAACAAAAAAAAGTGAGGAATAACAGGGGGAGAAAAATACGGGAAAGGGAAAACAAACTGAAACATAGACAGGCAGAGATTGGTAATTCCAGTTCACTTCACTCCCTATGTTTACACTAAAAAGGGTAAGAGAGAGAGGGACAGAGAGAGAGGGAAGGAGGGAGGGAGAGAGGGAAGGAGGGAGGGGGGAGAGAGGGAAGGAGGGAGGGGGGAGAGAGGGAAGGAGGGAGGGGGGGAGAGAGGGAAGGAGGGAGGGGGGAGAGGCAAGGAGGGAGGGGGGAGAGGGAAGGAGGGAGGGGGGAGAGGGAAGGAGGGAGGGAGGGAGGGGGGGAGGGAGGGAGAGAGAGAGGGGGAAGGAGCGGGAGGGAAGGAGAGAGAGAGAGAGAGAGAGAGAAGAGAGAGAGAGAGAGAGAGAGAGAGAGAGAGAGAGAGAGAGAGAGAGAGGGGGGGGGGGGTTGAGGCACGGAGGGAGAGGAAGACAAGAGAATCTCCGTAAGAGGACCGCGCCGACGCCCGATGTGTTTTTGCGCCATTTTGCGAACCTGCAATCGGGCGCAGTCGAGAATCCTTTCCGTGATTCGCTGTCATTTCGGCGGCGTTGTCACTTCGTGCGTTACTTCGTTCTGGCTGGCGCGAGGCAAGGGTCGGATGACGTCAGCTGCGTCTAGGAGAGGCCGGTCAATGTTGCTCTGCAGTACAGCTTGCAGGATATATGTGATAAGACGAGACGGTCTGATCTTCTGCTCCTTCTTCCTTTTTCCATCTTCTCTCTTTTTATCTGGCGGTTTTCCTTGGATTGATATTTTCTTGTGTGCTTTTGTTTCTCGATTAGGTAAGTCCCGGTCTGATTTTTTCACTCGCTCTCTCTCCCTCTCCCTCTCCCTCTCCCTCTCCCTCTCCCTCCCTCCCTCCCTCCCTCCCTCCCTCCCTCCCCCCTCCCCTCCTTCCCTCCTTCCCTCCTTCCCTCCCTCCCTCTCTCCCTCCCTCACTCCCTCCTCCCCCCCCCACTCCCTCCCTCTCTCCTCTCCCTCTTTCCTCCCCTCCCCTTTCCCCCCACTCCTCCCTCTCTCCTCTCCCTTTCCTCCCCCTCTCTTCCCCCCCTTCCCCCCCCCTGGTTCCCTCCCCTCACCCCCCTCCCCTCTCCCCCCCCTCTCCTCTCTCCCTCTCCTCCTCTCCTCTCTCCTCTCCTCTCTCCCCTCTCCTCCTCTCTCTCTCTTCTCTCTCCTCTCCCTCCCCTCTCTCTCTCTCTCACCTCTCCCCTCTCATCTCTCTCTCTCTCTCTCTCTCCTCTCTCTCTCTCCTCTCATCCTCCTCCTCTCTTCTCTTCCCTCCCTCTCTCTTCTCCTCCCGTCTCTCTCCCTCTCTCCTCTCTCCCCTCTCCTCTCTCTCTCTCCCTCTCTCTCCCTCTCTCTCCCCTCTCTCCCTCTCTCTCCCTCTCTCCTCCCTCCCTCTCTCCCCTCTCTCCCCACCTCTCCCCCCCCTCTCTCTCTCTCTCTCTCTTTTTCTCTCCTCTCTCTCTCTCCTCTCTCTCCTCTCTCTCTCTCTCCTCCTCCTCATCTCTCTCTTCTCCCTCTCCTCTCTCCCTCCTCTCTCCCCTCTCTCCCCTCTCCCCCCCTCCTCCCCTCCTCCCCGCCCCCCTCCCCTCCCCCCCCCCCCCCTCCCTCCGGCCACCGCCCCCCCCCTCCCCCCCCCCCCCCACCCCCTCCCCCCCCCCTCCCCTCCCCCCCAGCCCCCTCCCGCCCCCCTCTCCCCCCCCCCCCCCTCCCCACCCTTTCTTATTCTATCACGCTAACTTCATGGAAACCCGGGGGAAGGGGAAGGGGTAGGAAGGAGTGAGGGGGAAGAGAATGAAAAGGGGGGGGGAAGGGGAGAGGAGAGAGGAGAGGAGAGGAGAGGAGAGGGGAGGATAAGAGAAGAGAAGAGAAAGAAGAGAAGAGAAAAAGGGAAGGAGGAGAGGAGAGAAGGAGAGAAAGGAGAGGAAAGGGGAGGAGATAGAGGAGAGGAAGAAAAGGGGGAGGAGAGGGGAGAGATGAGAGGAGAGGGGAGGGGGGAGGGTGAGGAGAGAGGGGAAGGGAGAAGGTAGGGAGAGGAGAGAGAGGAGTGGAGAGTGTGAGGAGAGGGAGGGGAAGGTAAGGTGAGTGGGGAGGAAAGGGGAAGGGCAGGCGAGGTTGGGAGAGAGGGGATCGGGGAGGTGAGGGAGGAAAGGAAGGGGAACCGGCCAGGCAAGGTGAGGGGAGAGAGGAGGGGGTAGCAGGAGGGGAGGGGGGTGCGGAAATGACGGGAGGGGGAGGCAAGATTGTTATTGTAAATGAGCTTCATTTGCAGAGAGACTGGGAGGAACCTGTAATTCTTAACAGGGAAGAGAAGTTAGGAGAGGAAAGCCGGGGGGGGGGGGGGGGCTAAGAGGGAACAGAAAGGAAGAAAAGGAAAATTGTTTTCTTTTACTTTCTTTTTTTAATGGTTTATTTTCGTTTCAGTCTCCCTCTCTCTTTCTCTCCCTGCGTTTTTTTTTTCTTCTTTTTTTTTTTTTTTGCCTCTCTTAACAGTCTCCTCTTTCTTCTTCCTCTCTTACTCTCTCTCTTTCTCTCCCAGTCCTTTCCCCTCTCTCTTTCCCTCTCCTACTCCCTCCTTTTCTCCCTCCCTCTCTCACTCACTCACTCACTCACTCACTCACTCACTCACTCACTCACTCACTCACTCACTCACTCACTCACTCACTCACTCACTCACTCACTCACTTACTCACTCACTCAATCACTCAATCCCTCCTTTCTCCCTCTTTCACTCCCTCCCTCACTCCATCCCTCCCTCACTCCCTCAATCCCCTTATCTCCCTCTTTTCCATTCACTTTGTCCCTCTCACACTCCATCATCTATCTCCCTCCTCCTCCTCACTCTTACCCGTCTTTCATATTCTCACTCTTCCTCCTTCCTCTCCCTTTTTCACTCCCTCGTATTCTTTCCGTCCCTCCCCAGACACGTTAAGAACATGTCTGCCTTTTCCTTTCAAGCACAAGTCCCTCACGCCCTGATCTCGAGGGGGACCTTGATAGACGACCACACACTCCACTGACTAATCACGGGGAGGGTGAAGGCTGAGTGACTCCCGGAGTGGGCTAAGGTGGACGCGTACCTTAAGGGGAGGTGGAAGTGGAGGTGGTGGAGGAGGTGGAGGTGGAGGTGAAGGTGGAGGTGGAGGTGGAAGTGGAGGTGGAAGTGGAGGTGGAAGTGGAGGTGGTGTAGGTGGAAGTGGTGGAGGTGGAAGTGGTGGAGGTGGTGGAGGTGGAGGTGGTGGTGGTGGTGGTGGAGGTGGAGGTGGAGGTGGAGGTGGAGGTGGTGGTGGTGATGGTGGTGGTGGTGGAGGTGGAGTGGAGGTGGAGGTGGAGGTGGAGGTGGTGGTGGAGGTGGAGGTGGAGGTAGTGGAGGAGGTAGAGGAGGTGGTTGTGGAGGTGGAGGTGGTGGAGGAGGTGGAGGTGGTGGAGGAGGTGGTGGAGGGGGTGGAGGTGGAGGAGGGGAGGGGAGCAGGAGGAGGATGAAGAGGAGGAAGAAGAAGAAGAAGAAGAAGAAGAAGAAGAAGAAGAAGAAGAAGAAGAAGAAGAAGAAGAAGAAGAAGAAGAAGAAGAAGAAGAAGAAGAAGAAGAAGAAGAGTGTCAGGAGGGGAGAGGAGACCGGGGGTTGAGAGCGGTGGCGCGGGAAGGTTGAGATCTCTTGTGTTTTGACGTTGTTCATGACGTAAATGAGCCTGTGCATGACGGGGCGTGGGTGGGTTTGTGGCGTGGGTGGGGGATGGGGGATGGGCATGGGTGTTGGTTGGGGTGGGGTATAAGGCATGAGGGAGGGGGAGAAAGGGGAGGGGGAAGGGAGGGGAAGGAGGGTTTAATAGTAGTTTTTGTAGAGCTGTTTCGAGTCGTTTCTCGAAGTGTATGTAAAGTGAAGTCGTTTCTGTTGTATCGAAGTAAAGTTAACGGCAGTTGCACAATGCAGGCTATTTGCAAATGTATAAGAGGCAAAGAAAAGAAAAGTAGAAAAAAAAAACACAGAGTCCGCCTTCTTTTAACGGCTGGCGAAGTAATAGGCAATTTACAGGTAATCATAAACTGTTTTATGGTGTTCTTGTTTGTGAGACTTGTGGCGTCGACGTTTAGTACTGGAACTCCCAGATTGTTCAGAGGGAAATTTAATCGGAGCGTCTAATACAGGCTAATGGTGTGAATTAAATCTGCTTTCGAGAGTTTATTGAGAAACTTTTCCCTTTGTGTCTTTGTTTGTTGTTGGGTATGTTTATCTGTTTGTTTAATGGTCTTCATGTGTATATTTAGGTACATATGATAATTTCCAAGCTGCAAAGCCTTTTAAAAGTGCCGTATATTATTTTTATATTCTCCCTTGTATTACTCCAGGCCGTATGCCCTTCATGTTGTTATTTATATGTTGGTGTATGTAAATATTTTATTATTGTGGTCTTCATTTTTCCCTTCCTGAGTAGTATATATATTTTTGTACTGCCACATATTTTTTTTAGTAAATCAATTATATATGAATATATTTAATGATTTGTTAACTCATTTACATTTTTCTCCCTTTCAGGTATGTACCATCGGCAACATGGAGGCAGTCCCGACAACAGTGAATTCGTGTATGTAAAGTCTCACGCGACATGTAAACAAACCTCGAACAACATGTAAACCAAACGTAAACAAGACGGCTCGAAGACACGCCCGAGCGCCGGGGAAACACTTATGCTAATTCTAATTAACGATGTCACGGATAGCTCGCTGCTAATTACCCAGGCTAATAATAGTCTCAGGTACGAAGTTCGGCCATGAGTGTTCCTCGTCGATTTATTGTTAATGTAACCGGGGATTGCGTCATTGTTGTGTCCACTGGTTGATAAGGTTCGGTCTCTTGTGGTGGATTTCGTGCGGTTGAGTGTGTGATCAGAGCGAAAAGGGGGAGTGGGAGAGGAGACGAATAAAAGGGTAATATAAAGAGAAAGGAAGAGTAAAGAGAAGAGGACAAAGGAGTAATATGAGAGAGATTGAGGATGATGATATATAAAGGGAATATTAAGGGGGTCTCTTCAGATTTTATTTGATACTGATAACGGAGATTTCAAAATAATATTTACCTCTATAATCATTTTTAGTGAATGTGTCTAGGAGATTATACGAATATGTGTAACTGTGATTTAACTGCGTTATATACATTGCCCTTTTTTTTGTTTTTAGAAATTGTAACCTCCCGTCTCGAGAATATTTATTGATAAGGTGCATGGTAATCAACAATCAAAACGATTATAAATAGTAGTGAAAGAGTCATGGTAAGTTGCAGTGTTAGCAGCACTAATAGTACTTAACGTCTCTCTGTATCTAGTGTCACGCAGGCAGTGGTGTTCGCAGTTCGCCGAGACCCAGTTTCGGCCCTGACCCGCATAACCCTCCAGGGATAATGAGGGATGATTCGCGTTTTTAAGGGCGGGGAGGGGGAAGGGGGGGCTTTGTTTGCCCCCGCGGGTTGAATTGGGGGCGGCAGGGGGAGGTAGGGGGATGGAGGAAGAAGAGAGAGAAATGGGAAGGAGTAGGGACAGGGGCAGGGAGAGAGAGAGAGGAGCAGGGAGGGAGAGGGGGGGGGGGCAGGGAAAGAGAGAGAGAGGGGGGGACAGGGAGAGAGAGACGGGGGGGGGGGTAGGGAGTGAGAGACGGGGGAGGAAGGGAGTGAGAGAGAGAGAGAGAGAGAGAGAGAGAGAGAGAGAGAGAGAGAGAGAGAGAGAGAGAGAGAGAGAGAGAGAGAGAGAGAGAGGGGGGGGGGGGGGGGGGGGGGGGGGGGAGAGAGAGAGAGAAGGAAAAGGAGGAGGAGAAAGCCGTTCGGGAGCTCATTAATAAAGTTCGAGAAGCGTTATAAGAACCCCGGCAAAGGACGACCGCAACAAAATGGATCATCGATTTGGCTTCTTCTTTTTCTTTTTTCTTTTTTCTTCTTTTTCGTTTCTTTTCTTCTTCTTTTTCTTCTTTCTTCTTCTTCTTCTTCTTCTTCTTTTCTTCTTCTTCTTCTTCTTCTTCTTCTTCTTCTTCTTCTTCCTCTTTTTTCTTCTTTCTTCTTCTTCTTCTTCTTCTTCTTCTTTCTTCTTCTTCTTCTTCTTCCTTCTTCTTTTTCTTTTCTTCTTTTCTTCTTCTTCTTCTTCTTCTTCTTCTTCTTCTTCTTCTTCTTCTTCTTCTTCTTTTGCGGCGGGAAGGGAAAAGGATGAGTAGACAGATAAACGATAGGTGAACAAAGGATGGATAGATACATAGACTGATAGATATTGATCGATTGGTTACAAAATAAATATAGAGTGAGTGAATGAGAGAGAGAGAGAGAGAGAGAGAGAGAGAGAGAGAGAGAGAGAGAGAGAGAGAGAGAGAGAGAGAGAGAGAGAGAGAGAGAGAGAGAGAGAGAGGAAAAGAGAGATAAAGAGAAAGAGAGAAAGAGCAAGGACGGCGAAGAATAGGCGTTTGCATAAATAGTTTATTTAAATTGAGCTAGTGCGGGCGCCGGAAGACGAAGAAGAGAAGGAGGGAAGGAGGGGATGAAGAGAAAAGAGTGTTGAGGGAAGGAAGAAAATGAAGACAGGAAGAGGTGGAAAAGAGTAGAAACACTTCAGCGAAAAATAAGGAATTTTGGGAATGAAGTAAAAGTTGAAGTAGAAGATGAGATGAAAAGGAAGAGGAGGGAGGAGGAAGAAGAAGAAGAAGAAGAAGAAGAAGAGAAAGAAGAAGAAGGAGAAAGAAGATGAAGAAAGAAAAGAAGAAAAAGAGAAGAAGAAGAAGAAAGAATAGGAGAAGAGAAAGAAGAAAGAAGGAGAAGGAGAATAGAAAAAGTAATAATATAAGAAGAAAATGAGGAGGAGGGGGGCGCAGAAGCTCATGGCGGCGCGGGAGGCCTCACGCGCCGCCGGGATTAAGGCGAGATGAAATTCATCGCTTTATGACGGGATGCTTAGTCCTACGGCGGTGATGAGTGACCCCGAACGAACGCCTTCCTCGGCTCTTGAGGGTAGAGTTGTCGTTCTCATAGGCTTTTCTATAACAACAACAACAACAACAACAACAACAACAACAACAACATCAACATCAACATCAACATCAACATCAACATCAACATCAACATCAACATCAACATCAACATCAACATCAACATCAACATCAACATCAACATCAACATCAACATCAACAACAACATCAACAACAATAACAATAACAACAACAACAATAACAACAACAATTCCAACTACACAACCATCACGTTTTCCTCCGCTCCCTACCTTCAAGCCATCGTCCTCATCAACATCGTACACAGATACATGTTCTTCCCCTCCCCCCTCCCCCTCCCCCTTCCCCCTCTCTCCTCACCCATACCCTCACCCTCATTTCTTCCCCCACCCATACCCCCAACCCCTCCCCTTACCCTGCCCCGTGCCCCCAACGTACATACACAGCGGAATGTCTCTCCCCTTAATTAACTCGTCGGCCAGACAGAAGCTCGACCGTGATGAATATTATGTGACAGGAGCTCTGGCGGCGTCTGCAGGTGTCACGAGAGGCTTTGGGTGGGGGGGGGGGGGGTGTCATAGAGGAAGGGTGAGAGTGTCACAAGGGTGTTTGTTAGGAGAGGTGATGGCGCGGTAAGGGTTCATGTCGGAAGGTATCTTGGAGGTAGAGTATGGGTGCTTATAAGGTGTTTACCGTCATGAAAGAAGGTTGATAGTGTCGAAAGGGTGTATGTTTGGAGAGTGGTGGTGTCGCTAGGGTGTGCGTGTCGTCAAGATGTGAGGGTATGTGTTGGTGTCCTAACAAGGAAGGGAGAATAGGGAGGGGGGTAAGTTTTAGAGGTAAGTGAGGGCGGGGTGTAACATACACGAGGACTCCGACGGCCTTGCAAGGGTCTTCGGGGGAGGAAGAACGAAGCGAAGCCGTGGTGAGGGTGACAAGGGTGGCGAGCAGTCCAGGGTGAGTGATCGTCGGCCGAGGCTCCCTGGCGGCCGTCGGGAACTCAGGCGGCGGTTTGCGTCAATTAGCGAGAGATGCTTATCTGACGGGCGCTCGAAATTGCGTTTGGGCTGTCGGGTCGGGTAGGGCCAGGTTGGGTTAGGGCGGGTTGGGGCGTGTTGAGGCGAGTCGTGTGGGGTTCGGATCGGGTCGGGTAGAGCCAGGTCGGGTCAGGCTAGCGCGGGCCGAGGCGGGTCGGGTCGTGTAGGGTCAGGTCGGGTCGGGTTAACGCGGGCTGAGGCGGGTCAGGTCGGGTTGGGGCTGGCCAGGTCGGGAATAGGCCTGAGGTGGAGGAAGGAAAGATTCGGGAGAGAAAGACGTGGTATCGGAAAGGACTTGGCGGGGCTGCAGGACACTGGAAGGACAGACGAGGATAGAAAGGGAAAAAAAGAGCTGGCAGGGAAGGATAGAAGATAATTGATAGTAGACGATAAAGGTCGGATCGGGAAGGGAATAAAGAATGGTAACGTAATATAGACAAAAGCATAAGCAGGAAGGGCTAGCTAGAGAAAGATAGAAAATGAGGGATAGACGAGGAATAATAAACAAGGGGATAAACAAGTGCAGTTAGTATAGGTAGCCAAAAAAGGACGGACAGCGAAGGAAGGGCAAAGAAGGGCAAACAGGAAAGATAGACAAGGAGAGGTAATCAGAGAAAGATAGACATGGAAAAATAGACAAGGAGAGGTAATCAGAGAAAGATAGACATGGAAAGATAGACAAGGAGAGGTAATCAGAGAAAGATAGACAAAGAAGGGCAGACAAGGAGAGATAGACAAGGAAGGACAAGCGCCGAAGGCTAAGCAAGGAGGGCCCGGCAAGGAGCGAGCGAGGAGGGCGCAGGTGCAGCGGATAGGAGGCCGGGCTGCGGGAGGAGGATTGGAGGGCGATCCCGAGCCTCGACCGCCAATTAAACCCGCTCCTTCTGTTTCTCGTTGAGTTTCGCCCCGGAGCTCGCGTTTGCAACAGC
>NC_061832.1:23338968-23341468 GCF_019202785.1 Penaeus chinensis
CTTTCATACTTGTGGATATCGATTATCTGTGTATGTGCTTATTTTTGTGTATATGTTTTTGTATGGGTTTGTCCAAGTTTTAACGATTTTACAACCCCAGAACAGGTGTTGGTTTAGCGTTAGAACCGGCGCATATTACGTAATTAATTGTCATTCCTCGCGTCTGAATCCTAGGAGCCGGTGCGATCGCTTGCAACCGTACACTTTCGCGTCGGGAAGGTGCGCGCTCTCTTTCGATCCTCCGCTGGGTGCGTATCATTTTCTTCTCCGAATCCTCAAAGAAAAATCGGCAAATGACGTCATAGTTAGATTCCTGCGGGAAACGAGGTCAGAGAGAGGAAAAAAAAGGATCCGATTTTCCCCCCTTCCTCCCTCCTCCTCCTCCTCCTCTCCTCCTCCTCCTCCTCCTCCTCCTCCTCCTCCTCCTCCTCCTCCTCCTCCTCCTCCTCCTCCTCCTCCTCCTTCCCCTTCCCCTTCCCCTTAACCCCAGCCCACATTTCCGCCCACAATTTCATTTAGTGGGCGGGAAGGACACCGGGAGAGAGGGATACAAATCGTTTGAATTTGCCGGCTGGCGTTCTCAGGCCTTTGGGAATAGGGGGCGGGGCGGTGGGGGGGTGGGGGTTGGTAAGAAGAAGCAGGGGTTGTGGGTAAAAATAGTGGCAGGGGTTTCGGGTAGGGGGGTAAGCGAGAGGAAGAGGCAGGGGTTGCGAGTAAAAACAGTGGCAGGGGTTTCGGTGGGGAGGCAAACGTGAGGAAGAGGCAGGGGTTGTGAGCTAGGGTTAAGGAGGCAAGGAAGACGAAGAGAGAACTGGAGGAAACGGGGAGAGATCTGGAAAATTCGGGCGTTGATTCCGGGATAGGAGTCGGTCTTCCACGCGAACGCTTAAACACAGAAACAGGGGCGGGAGGAGAGATAGGGAGAAAAGAAAGAGGGAAAACGAAAAGGAGCAGGAAGAGGAAGAGGAGGAAGGCGGGAGAGAGAAGCAGGAATACGCGGTTGAAGGAGAGAGTCTGGTTGCTGGGGAGGAGACACGCATGCAGGCGGATGTGACGGCATAGAGACAGGGGCTTGATCCTTACCAAAGAAAGGAAGGTCAGCTCAGGATTTCTCTCTCTGCGGCCCCCCTCCCCCCCTCTCTCTATCTCTCTCCTCTTTTTTTCTGTTTTTTTTTTTCATGTCTCTTTCTCTCGTGTTTCTTTTTTCTCTCTTTCTCTTTCTGTGTTTTTTTTTTAATTTTTTTTTTGTGTGTGTCTGTGCTCTGTTTCTCTCTCTCTCTCTCTCATCCCTCTCGTCCTCTCTCTCCTTCTCTCCCTCTCTCTCTTCTCTCACTCTCTCTCCTCTCTCCTCTCTCTCTCTCTCTCTCTCTCTCTCTCTCTCTCTCTTCTCTGCATCTTTCTCTCTCTCTTCTCTCTCTCTCATCCTCTCCTCATCTCCCTCCCCCACGTCCCTTCCTCCCTCTCTCTCCTCTCCTCACTCTCCTTCTCTCCCTCCTCTCCCTCTCCCTCCCTCCACTCCTCTCCCCTCTTCTTCACTTCTCCCTCCCACTCCCTCCTCTCTCCCTCCTCTCCCTCTCTCTCCCTCTCACCCCCTCTCTCCTCTCTCACCTCTCCCCGCTCCCTCCCTCTCCCTCTCCCCCTCCTCTCCCTCCTCCCTCCCTCTCCCTCCCTCTCCCTCTCTCTCCCCCCTCTCCGCTCTCTCTCTCCAATCCATCTCTCTCTCTCTCTCCTCCCTCCCTCCCTCTCCTCCCTCTCCCTCTCCCCCCCTCTCTCCCCCCCTCCCCCCCTCCCCCACCTCTCTCTCCCCCTCTCTCCCCCTCTCTCCCTCCCCCTTCGCCCTCTCTCTCCTCCCCCCTCCCCCCTGTCCCCCTCCTCTGTATCCCCCCGCCCTCCTCCGAGCCCATGCCCCACGCCGAAGCGACCTCGACCAGACACTCACTCAACCGCATGTGCCCCAAAGTGTCCGGCGTTAAATCGTCAAATCTATGCAGCTCTCCCCGTCTCGCGCATTGGCTGCTCCCGTGATGACCATTGATTAGAGGTGGCCGGACCTCCCGATAGATGATTAATTGTTCTTGATTAACTTTTCTTTATGTTTCTCTCTTTCTCTCTTTCTCTCTCTCTCTCTCGCTATCTCGCTCTCTCTCTCTCTCTCTCTGTCTCTCTCTCATCTCTCACTCTCTCTGTCTCTCTCCTCTCTCTCTCATCTCTACTCTCTCATCTCTATCTCTCTCTGTCTCTCTCATCTCTCTCTCATCTCTCTCCTCTCTCTCTCTCTCTCTCTCTCTCTCTCTCTCTCTCTCTCTCTTTCTCTTCTCTTCTCTTCTTCCTCTCTCTTTTTTTTCCTCTCTCACCCTCTCTCTGGCTTTTTGTTCGTTGTTGTTGTTGTTTGTGTGTGTGTGTGTGGTGTGTGTGTGTGTGCGTGCGCGCGTGCGTGCGTGCGTACGTGTGTGTGTGTGTGTGTGTGTGTGTGTGTGTGTGTGTGTGTGTGTGTGTGTTT
>NC_061832.1:23346468-23391468 GCF_019202785.1 Penaeus chinensis
AGAGAGAGGGGGGGGGGGTAGAAGACAACTACGCCATATTTAAACGAGGACTGACAAATGAGTTACACTGAATAGGAGAATAAAGAAAGAATTGAAATGAAGGATAAGAAGAATAATTAAGAAGAAAAACAGTGAGAAAACAGAAACCAATGACAGAGGAACATTTAATAGAAGAATAAGAAAGAAAGAAAGAAAGAAATAATTGGAAGAAGAAGGCGAAGAAAAACAAAGTAGAACAGAGGGAAAATCATGAGAATTTTGCGGGGGGGGGGGGGGGGAGCAGAAAGCAAATTCAGAAGGAGACGGGAAGCCGAGTAGAAGAAAGGGTGCTCGCCTAATCAACAAATGGAGAAGGGGGGGACTAAGAGGGGGGGGGGGACTAAGCCGAAATGTCGGATCTACCGCGCGCCTAAGCCAAATGTTCCACTTTCCTTGATTAATTTACCTCCGCGGAAAATAAAAGACGGGCGTGATTTTTTATCTTGCGCTCGCGATCTTTTTTTTTTTTTCTGTATGTCTCTGTCTGTGTCTCTTTCTCTCTCTTTCTCTCTCTTTCTCTCTCTCTCTCTCTCCCTCTCTCTCCCTCCTGTTCCCCTTCTCTATCCCCTTTATCCTCTTCCTTTTTCTCTTTCTCTTTTCTTCCACCTCAGCCCCCCTCCCCTCCCCCTCCCTTCTCCACCCCCCCCCAACTCCCCCTCCCTCCCACCCCCACCACACCACCGCCTTGTCTTGCTCGAAAGTAAACAACCTCTTGAGACATCGACCCCCAGACGGCCGTTTCTTCCTCGGCTGTCATGAAGGTTTCGTGAGGTTCTTGGGGGGCCTTTAACTCGCATCAGCTGGGAAGGGGGTGAGGGGAGGGGGTGAGGGTGGGAGGGGAGGGGGTGATGGAGGCAGAGGGGAGGAGGAGGGGCATAGGAAGGGGGGAGGGAAGGTGGGAGGAGGGTAGAGTGGGCAGTGGAGGTGCGGGGGGCGAACTCGGGATGGGATGAGGGAGGGAGGGAGGTAGGGGTGGTAGGGGTGGTAGGGTGGTAGGGGTGGGGGCAAGCGGGGATGAGATGAGGAGGCTTGTGGGTTGCTTGTTATTATTTTTGTGTGTGTGAAGTTCATGGGATTTTTTTTTTTTTTTTTTTTTTTTGTAATTTTTTTTTCATTTGTTTTGGGCTTGCTCTCATTTCTTGTGTTGTTTGTTTGTTTTTTCGTTGTTGTTTTTTTCTTGCTAAAGCTCGCTATTCATATCTGAGTGATGTCTTGTTCTCAGACTCTCTCAAATATATTTATCTCCGAGTTTCCATATTTATTATTATTTTATTTATTTTTTTGGGGTGGTTGGGGTCAGAGGGAGGCACGCTAAGCCCTTGTTGTGCTGGCAGTTATATAGTTATTATGTTGCTTGCGGTCTCTGTCTCCTCTTCCTCCTCCTCCTCCTCCTTCTTCCTACTTTCCTCTTCCTCTTCCTACTCTATACCCTTCTTGCACCATTTGCTTTAGTCGTTGAGGCAGGGCAGGAAGCAGCAGAGAGTGGACTGAAAGATAAAGAAAAGAAAACAGGAGAGAGGAAATAGACATGAGAAAGTGAGAAAGAAAAACAAATGGAAGAAAAAGACCGATCAGAGAAAGAGAAAGAAGAAAAAAGTGAAGGAGAGAGAAATATAAGAGAAAAGGCAGAGATGGAATAGGGAAGAGAACGGCAAAAAAACAACAAAAAAAGGATAATAGAGATGTAGAAAGAAAACGCAAGTTCGCCCGCTTGCCTCCCAAGGTCAGATAATCGATAGCCATTTGCGTAAAATTCGCATAACGTAGAGGGAAATATTCTTGGCTTGGGGTGTATCGAGTTCTTTTTTTATTTGTATTTTTTTTTTCCCCTCAATTTTATGGGCAAATCCATATATCAATGCGAGGATAATAACCGCCTGAGGCTCTGCAACGCCGGCTTTGGAAAATTCGAGAAGCATAGTTTGATTTTTATGAATATATGTATATATATATATTCCCCCCCTCCCCTTTTTTTCTCTGTATCGTGTGTTTGTGTATGATTTATCGACCGACCATCCGGGTGTCTTTATTTTCTTTGTCTTTCTTTGCTTGCTTTTCCTTCCTCCCTTTCTATCTGTATGTATCTCTATTTCTATCTGTATGTGTTTCTGGGTCCATATTCGTCTCCATCTATATATATCTGTGTGTGCGTGTGCGTGTGCGTGTGCGTGTGCGTGTGCGTGTGCGTGTGCGTGTGCGTGTGCGTGTGCGTGTGCGTGTGTGTGTGTGTGTGTGTGTGTGTGTGTGTGTGTGTGTGTGTGTGTGTGTGTGTGTGTGTGTGTGTGTGTGTGTGTGTGTGTGTGTGTGTGTATGTGAGTGAGAAACACTGGTTAGACCAAAGTTCTGTCGTGAAGTTTCGTAAAAAAGAAAGTCTTTATTTGCAGTATATTAAAGTGCCACGCCAAATGTCATTCTAAGTTGCGAGATTGTCACTATGAAGCCGTTTCATGAGAGCTGCTTATTAATGTCATGTAGAGGTGTCAGAGATGTCATAGAATTGATGCCCTACGGCACTGTGAGTCAGCATGTCAGGGGCTGATAGCATGAGAGCTCCATGATGCCGGGGAAATAAACTTCTAAGCACAGTTTCTTTTTTTTCTTCTTTCTTTTTGTGTCTGTCTTTGTTTATGCGAGCTTTAACGACCCTCTTTCCTTTGTCATTCTCCTTCTTTCAGTTTCTTACATTATCAGTCTGTCTCTTATGTGTGTGCCTCTCGTTCCATCTTAAGAACCCTTTATGTTTTTTTTTTTTTTTTTTTTTTACTTTTTTTTATTCTCGGGTCATTTGTTATCTCTCTCTCTCTCTCTCTCTCTCTCTCTCTCTCTCTCTCTCTCTCTCTCTCTCTCTCTCTCTCTCTCTCTCTCTCTCTCTCTCTCTCTCTCTCTCTCTTCCCATTTCCCTTCCCATTTTCCTTTCCCTTTCCTTTTCCTTTCCTTTCCCTCTCCTTCTCCCTCCCCCTCCCCCTTCCCCTCCCCCTCCCTTTCTTCCTCCTTCCTTTTTCTCTTCCATAATCTTTTAGAACTTTAGCTCTCTTTGCTCCTTCTCATCCTCCATACTCCCTCCCCCTTTTCCTTTCCTTCGCTCTCCTTTTCCTTTCCTTCGCTCTCCTTTTCCTTCCTGCTCCCTCTTCCTCCTCTCCTTCCCTTCCTTTCATGTTTCTTACCCCCTCCTTCTCTCCTATGCATCCTTTCCTCGCTGCTTTTCTTGCAGGATCCTGAGGGCCCTTGCAAGACGTGGCTGCGATGCTGTGTCAACAACTTTTACATTTTTCATTGAGGCTTTGTTCTCGGAAGGTGAGATGGGGGATGGGTAGGGGGAGCCGGGGGCGTGGGGCCGTCGGAAGGGGTGAGAGGGGGTAATTGGGAAGGGGGCAGGGCTGCGTGGGAAATGGGGATTGGAAAGGAGGAGTTGGGGAACGGGGGGGTGGGGGGAGAGGGTCCGGGTGTAAGGAAGTTGGAAAGGAGGAGGAAGGAATTAAGGAAGGGGGGAGGGGAGGACGTGGGAAGGTGATAGGGAGAAAGGGGTTGTGGGGGGTCACGTTCGGGGTGAATGAAGGGGAGGGAAAGGCTTTTATTCTAAGCACTCCCCTTCCCCTCATGCACATACACGGTGCCGGAATTCACCGTATTGTCGTTAAGTAACTGTGTTTATTTTGCCTTTCTATACGTTGCTGTAGTGCCATTGCATTCTTCGCTTGTGTTTTCTTATTGCGCGTGGTTACTGCCAGGAAGTGCATCCAGCCTGCACTTGTAACTTTTGGTTATCAGTGAAGCATCTACTGTCAGCTCTTTCACCGACACCAAGTATAAAGCAAGCCCGAGATTACTATTTTTGTGTGTACATATTTGCTGCGCTCAGTCGGGGTGAATTAGTAACGATATTTCTCTCGCCTCAAGATATAACTCTGGAGTGAGAGGGAAAGAAGCCTTCGGTTTAGGAGCTATTTCCCTTTTTCTTTCAAGACAGTGGGATAATCAGAATGTTTTTGTCGTTAGTCTGCCTCTATTCGTATTCGTTGCTTGTGTCTCCTTTTCCGTTCCTTTTTATTTGAAATGTGTATTTTCCTAATTTTATTTTCAGTTCTCTCATCCTCTCCTCTGTCTGTCTGTTCCCCTCCCTCCCTCCCTCAATCCCTCCTTCCCTCCTTCCCTCCGTCCCTCCCTCCCTCCCTCCCTCCCTCCCTCCCTCACTCCTTCCTTCCCTCCCTCCGTCCCTCCCTCCCTCCCTCCTTCCCTCCCTCCCTCCTTCCCTCCCTCCCTTCCTCCCTCCCTCCCTCCCTCCCTCCCTCCCTCCCTCCCTCCCTCCCTCCCTTCCTCCCTCCCTCTCCCAGTCTTATCTGTCTACCCATCTATCTCTAATTGCCTGCCTGCCCATCCATCTATATCTCTATTTATATGTATATGAAGTTCCTATTTTTGTTTTGGTCCCAGTCTGTGCATGATGATTTGGGTCTTGTATAATCAGACGCGATTTTTTTTCGACCTTTTACTCTCGCCCTGTAGTTCAGATTATCACTTTGTTTTGATCGCTGCCAGTGCTCGGTACAATCATGGTATCATAAAGGCTTACCGACATTATACAAAGCATACAGTCGCAGATGAAGCAAGATTGGGGGGCGGTGGAAGGAGTACAAAGCATATACTCACAGATGAAGAAGAGGGGGAAGGGAAGGGGTGCCAAAGATACACTCACAGATGAAGGAGGGGGGAAGGGGTGCCAAGCATACACTCACAGATGAAGCGGGGGGGGGGGCAAGCATACACTCACAGATGGGAAAGGGGAGGGGGAGTGCCAAGCATACACTCACAGATGAAGAAGAGGAGGGGAGGGGTGCCTAGCATACACTCACAGATGAAGAAGAGGGGAGGGGAAGGAGTGCCAAGCATGCACTCACAGATGAAACGGGGGGGGGGAGGGGTGCCAAGCATACACTCATAGATGAAGCGGGGGGGGGAGGGGTGCCAAGCATACACTCATAGATGAAGCGGGGGGGGGGGGGTACAAAGCATACACTCACCGATGAAGAAAGGGTGGTGTGGAATGGGTGAGAGAAAGGTGGTTTGCCCAACGTGCGGTGGTGTTATGGTGTTGCAGTATGCTAGGTGGTTGTGATGATGCGATGGTGGTTTTGTTGTGATTGCTGTGATGTGGTTTGGTTGAGAATTATTGCGATGGTTGTAAGATTTATGTGGTGATATTGGTATTATGTCGTTTGGTAGTGGTTTTGTGTGGTGGAAATGGGAGTGTGATGAATGTGATGGTGGTTTTAAGACGTTTGCTGTGGTTTTAGCCGGCGGGGAAGAGCGGGCGAGGGTGGGTGCCAGAGTGCCTGAGTGCCAGAGTGCCAGTAACCCTAGTATTTATTCAAGCTCGAGCCGACCCACGCCATGAACCCGAGGTCTCGACGGCTTGTATTGCTATCCTTTATTGTATTTTCTTTGTATAAGGTAGACCTGGGGTGGAGGGTGACGGTGGGGGGGAGAGGCAGAGGAGAGGGAAAGAGGGGGGGGGGGGACTGAGAGTGAAAGGGCGCAGGAGGGAGATGGCATAATCGCAGGCGAGGAGAGACAGCAGAGAGGAAAAAAAAAACGGGAAATTATTATGGTAATGTTGGTGGGGATAATGATTCTCACGAAAGTGAAGAAGAATGAAAAGGAAAAGGAAGGATGAAGGCAATGATTATGATGATAAAGATCGGGGCAATACAGATATTGATGATAATAGTAACACCAGTAATGATATTAATGACAGTAGGGATAGAGATTATACGGGAAGTGTTGGCAGTGACAACAATAACAACAGCAACTGCAGTGCCACGAAAAGCAAGAAGGGAAGGCGAGGCGGGGAGCGAAGGGACGCGGCGTGTTGACGTGGCCGACATCATGGATCACTGCTTGCTTACTACTGCTGCGCTGGGAAGATGACCTTACCAGCCCGCCCACCGCACTCCCCCACCTGGCCCCCTCTCCCTTCCCCCTGGACCCCTCGCTCTCCCCTGGTCCTTTTTTCCCTCTCCCTTGTCCCCTCTCTCTCACCCTGGATACCTCTCCCTCCTCCCTCCTACCCTTCGTGAACTCTCTTCCCCCTCCCCCCTGGCTCTAGGTCCTCCCTCACAGGCTCCTTTCCCCTCCCTGGCTCCCTCCCCTCCCTCACTTTCCCTCCCAGCCCCTTTCCTTCACCTGCCCACACACCCGCCCGCCCGCCCTACTTTGGCTCCTATGTTTCCTTTCTCTCTCTCTCTCTCTCTCACATTCTCTCTCTCACATACTCCATTCCTCTCCTCCCCTCCCTCTCCCTCTCCCTCCCCCCCTCCCCCTCCCCCTCCCCGTTATCTCTCTCCCTCTCAGTTTTCCTTTCCCTTTCCCTCCTTCCACTCCTCCCTTCCTCCTTCCCTCCATCATTCAGCTCCCATTTATCCGCATGAAAGCGAAGACCGAAAGGGAGAAGGGGAGGAAATGAGGGAACTCTACATGTCGTGGGGTCAGACGCCGCAGAGCAAGCAGGCAAGAATGAATGCGGCATAGCGGTCGATGGCTGACAAATGCGAAATCGTTTACTGCGAAGCTCCGGATCTCGCCTCGCTTGGAGACTGTGATTAGCAGGTATGTGGCCCGGGGTGATTAGTTCTAAATGAGTGGCGTCATCGCTCTTGTTGCAACGGAAAGGCGGGGTTGAAAAGGCAGGCATGCATTCAAGCAAGGTGCACAAGCGGTGAATGCGTGTGCTTGGTAGGTAAGTGTAAATGTTGTGGTTCCTTAGCTGTCGTCGAGGCAGATCATTCTAAATTATCGGTTGGGCAGTGGTTCACAAAGACAGGCAGAAGTGGAACGGGCACGCACGCACGCACGCACGCACGGACGGACACACACACACGCACGGCGCCTCCACGTTCGCTGCTAACCTAACCGTGAAGAGGTTTTTGCTCTTCGTTGCTTCCTTGGGTTGACCTAATCTTTAATGGAGTCATGACCTTGGCCTAAACTCTTTCCCTCCCCACCCCTCCCTCCCACCCCATTCCTCTCTTCTTCACTCACTCCCTCTTCTCTTTTCTTCTTCACTCCCTTCTCTCCTTTCTTGGTCTGTCTTTCTTTGGTTCCCTCATTCCTTCTCCCCTGTTTTCCACCCTTCGCTTCTCTCCTCTTTTCCCATTCCTTTTCTCTCGTTCTCCTGTCCGTTTCTCTCTTCCAGTTCCTCCTCCCCACTTTTCTTTTTCATGCCTCTACTCCCCTCACCCTCCCCCTTCTCTCTCTCTCTCTCTCTCTCTCTCTCTCTCTCTCTCTCTCTCTCTCTCTCTCTCTCTCTCTCTCTCTCTCTCTCTCTCTCTCTCTCTCTCTCTCTTCATATATATATATATATATATATATATATATATATATATATATATATATTTATAAATACCTTCCTTTCTCCCTTCTCTCTCCTCCCTCCGCCTCACCCTTTCCTTGCCTATTCTTTGGTGAGTATCACTCCGTGCACCCTATTGTTGGGTAAATTTACCTCCTTGTTAACTTTGTGGAATCATTTTAGGTTATTGGTAGCCAACCCCCTCGGCCTTCTTATCCCTTTCTCCTGCTCTCCCTTTCCATCCCCCTCTTTCTTTTCCTTACTCTCCCTCTTCCCGCACTGACTTACCCTCCTACTTTTTTCTCGTCTAACCTTTCCATCCCCCTCCTCCCTCCTCCGCCTGTTACAACTTCGTTTATTACCATTACTCTTCTCTTCCTCTCCTTCCCTTCCCATCCTCTTAACCCTCTCCCCCTCCTCTTCCCTTTCCCTTTCCCCATCCCCCTTCCCCTCGCCTTTCCCCCATCCCCCTGTCCCATCTTCCCTACCCCCCTTCCCCAACCCGTCCCCTCCCACACTTTCACTTCCCTCTTCTTTTTCTACCCTCCCTCTACCCTCCCTCCCCCCCTCCGCACACACCAGGCAGTCGATTGGGTCACTTCATCACGCCCTCGACGTCAAAAAGCTTCTGTTCTGCTTAGTGTATTTCTTTGTGGTTCCTTTTTTTTTTCTCTCTCTCTCTTTTTTTGCTCTCTCCTTTTGTGAGAGACTCTTTGGTCGATGCACATAGTGTCTTGGCGTTATTATGCAGCCCTCGTCCGTCTGCTGTTGTGCTTCTGTGTGCTGGTCGTTGGTTGTTAAAGGTCGTTCTTTTTAAGTTTGGGAAATGAAGTGTTCTTGTTTGATTTTGGTGGCGTTTTCTGAAGGTATGGGATTGTGTATTTAGTTTTTTTTTTTATCATATGTTGTTATTTTATTGTCATGATGATGATGATGATGTTCATCGAGATGATTATGATAATGATTGTAAATATTGTAGTTATTGATGCTTTTGTCATCATCGTCTTTATCATCCACACTGCTGTCTACTTTTTGTTGGTTTTATTATTCAAATGAGTATGCAAATCACCTCCTATTATTAATGATAACATGGTTTGTTGTTGCTGCTTTTTCGTTGCAATGTTATAAACATGGTTATCAGAATCATAATTTTCCTTGTTGTCTTCTTCTCCCCTGGTCTTCGTTGGTGCCACTGTCATGTCTGACAGTCTGTGGATAGTTTATTTCCCATGACAGGACGATGGTGTAATCCGAGTTTGTTTCTCATAACAATAGTTTATTTCCCATGACAGTATAGAGTCTAATTGGGATTTATTTCCCACGGCAATGTGGTAAAAGGATCGATTCCAATTTATTCCCAAGGCCGGAAGTCGAAAGGAACTCGTCTTACGTCATTTATTCCTTGCTCTCGCTCTCCTGTCAGTGTACTTCCCTCGGTTTATTTGCTATGTGCCTAGGCCGTGAGATAAAATAAACTCATCTCGGTGTATTTACTTCTCTCGGTCCTGTGAAGCCACTGCATTTCCCATAGCAATGTGGCTGTGCAATCCCATCCTATAAAGATCATTTCCTGCCTGCATTCCTAACATTATAACCCTAGTCTGTTTCCCACGAGCGCTGTATCTGTTTGTGTGTTTGTTTGTTGTTGTTGTTGTTGTTGTTGTTGTTGTTGTTGTTGTTGTTGTTGTGTGCTTGTCCTTGGTAAGCCGGAGGTAAAAATATAAAGGAGGAGGGGAGGGGAGGGGAAGGGAGGAGTGACGAGGGGGGGATGGGAGGAGGGGGAGGGGCGAGGAGCGAGGAAAGTGAAGCGGTGGAGTTTGTTGTTTGTCCTTGTTCGCCTTCTTGCCTTCGTTTCTTTTTTGTTCTTGTATTTTTAGGGGAGTGAGGGTTGTGTATTTCATTGTTTTATATTATATATATATATATATATAATATATATTTTTTTTTAAGCTCTTGATGTCATGGCTTGATTCTTTCCTTCAGGTTGATTTTTATTTTAGTTTTTCATTTTTTTTTAAATTTCTTTCTTTCTTTCTTTTTTCTTTTTTTTTTTTTTGTCTTTCCCTGCGTCTTCCACGTGTTTTATCATGTTTCTGTCCCTTTTTTTTCTCGTAAACTGTCTCGTGTTACAGGTGCCTCTCGTCCTTCCCTTTGTGATCGAGATAAGTCCTCCCTTGTCTCAGCTTTTGTTTTCTTACGTAACTGTGTTTTATTCATTATTCTGCCTTGGTGATGGTGATGATAGCGGGGATGATGGTGATGATGATGATGGTGATGATAGTGTTGATGATGGTGATAATGGTGGTAATGGTGGTGGTCATAATGAAGATGGTGATGATAGTGGTGATGATGGTGATCATGATGACTGTGATGATGATGGTGAAGGTCATAATGATGATGGTGATGATGATATAGTGATATATATCATAGCAATGATAATAATGGCAACAGTAAATACGATAATAGCAATAATCGTAAACGCGGTGACGATGATCTTGATAAAACAGCCTGTGTTCTCAGCAACATTCCTCTTGACGGGTACGCGTTTTATGTTCGTTCTCAGTTTTTGTTTTGTTTTTGTTTCCTCTCGCGCGACATTGTTCTGATTGCATGCAGGTGTCATGTTGTCCCTTAGTAAAGACGTGGCGTCGCATTGTCTCTCGCACTATACTCGTGTGTCAAATCGCCTGCGTTCTGGGAGGTTGCTGTATTGTCTCGCAATCTATTTCGGGCTTTCATGAAGGTATTTCAGTGTATTTCGGTGAACGGATTTGGTATTACGATGTATTTCAGTGTATTTCAGTGACCGGATAGGGTATTACGGTGTATTTCAGTGTAGGGATCATGCATTTCGTCATGAACGATGCATGATTCGGGGACATTCCAGGTGTCGCTTGTAGGAACAGGATACGGCATACGAACGCATTTTAATGCCGACGCTTGAGTGTGGGTGATGACTGGCTGTGATGACTTGGCCCGGTAATGGTGCTGTGGTGAAGGATGGACAGCGGGCGTAGTGTCAAGGAGAGTCTTGGTGACACTGTCATGTGGCGAGGGCAGTGCTCTTCTGGCTGGATTGGTCTCGGTGTAGTTGTCATGGAAGTGGTCCTTGTGTCGCCTGTATCGGTATTATTGTAACTGGTAACGATGATAGTCATGAGAACAGTGATGTATACAAGGCTGACATTGTTTCTAAAAAAAGGAATTGAGATAATTTATTGTCGTAGCAGCTGTGACGTCATCAGTCATATAACATGACACCAAGCATAACAGTTGTTTCACGGCGGTCATTTTACAATCGTGACGTCAGGCAGTTGGAATAAATTATTGCCGCGTTGTTGTTTTTTGTCCTAATTAATAATTTAATTGCTTGCGCTGCAGTGTTTTTAAAGACAAATAGTGGCCGGGTTATTAGTGAATAATTAATGTAAGTGATGATAGCCAGACCCGACAGGAGCATCATTGTCGCCTCCGTGCCGCAGACGAGAACAAACTCTATTGCCCGCTGACAGAATGATCATTTTCCTTCGGTAAACAGATTAGGCAGACTTCCCTGGAGGGCCGTATTGACACCGCCTCGTGTATTTCGTATTGATCTGCAGCGAGCAAGCCGCGTCAACCTGTGATTGATAGCTTGCGAAGGAGTGCGTCTGGCTTGTTCTGCTGCAATGAAATGATCTCGTTTCAGCTCTATGACTGGCGGTTCTCGTTTTCCCTCCTGCGCACCTCTTTTCTGATCTACGTTCTTCGGTGTTTTGGTGGGCGAGACTCGCTCTTTTTGTATTGAGGTCCAGGCGTCTTGGAGAACAAGCTCTTGGCCGAGTGTGCCTGCCGCCTTGCTGTTCCATCGCTCGCTGTGACGCTGTGTTATTACATCTTTATCCAAGCAAAGCAAAGTTTAGACAGCAGGCTCCCCCAGAGGGAAACGCAACCTGCTCGCTGCAACGGCCTACTGTGGGCTGGGAGGGTGTGGGGGTGGGCGGGGGTCGGTGTGGGTTGCCGCCAGATGCGACTTCCTCATTCGGGGGGCTTGTCTTGGGTTTGCCTTCAGGATATATTGGGTCGAAGTTTGTTTGCATTTGGCCCGAGTTTCCACGGCGATTGTTGACTCAAGGCCGACGTGTTCTAAACGTGTCCACATGACCTCACGTGATCACTAGAGGAGGGGGTAGGGGAAGGGGCGTGGTGGTGAGTACGGGAAGGGTGGAACAGCAAGCTGGAGTTCGAGGAAGAAGTGTGGGCGGCAGGTGGATTCAGCGTCCATGACAGTATTGGGTGAACTGGACGTCTTACACGACCAGCTGAGCGGGCTTGCTGTTCCTGAGAACTGACTTTATTTGGTTTGAGATGTGCCCGAGGAAGCAGAGATCGCGTGGCACTGATAGACACGGAGATTTGTTTATGATTACAGCGTGCCAGGAATCTACGAGGCGCATACGCACACGTGTACACCCTCGCACCCTCATTCTCTCGTTCTCGCAAACCTTCAGCGTCCGCTCCCACTTAGTGCTCCATAAGGTTTTGAATAATAAACCAAGTTCCTAAGTAAACTTTGGGGTCCGTCTCTCCCTCCCCAGCCTTCCCCCACTCTGGAGTGAATGAAGGAGGGGAGATAATAGACTGTAGGTAGACATGAGAAAGACGAAGGAGGATAGAGAATAAAAGAAAACGAAATGGCTATAACCGCAGAAAATTACGCTGGATCAGGTTTACTGGATTTCATTTGGAGAGAGTGGCACTGAGTGTCAGTCAGTGCCAGCAGTGATGGCAGCAGCGACATCCACTCTGGCTGCCACTTCCCTTGCTGTTGCCACACTGCCAATGTCGACTAGCCTGTCTCTTCCATTAATGCTGCTGCTGTTTCGTTTTATTTTGCTTCTGTTGCTCTCCCCTTTCTTCCTTTTTGTTTATTGTTTATGTTCTTTCCCTTTTTATTATGTCTTGCTATTCATGTCTATGCTTTCTTTGTTATTGCTATTGATATCTATTATGTTCTTCCCGGTATCTATTGCTCCACGTTTTCTTCTGTACCTTCTCCGTTTCCTCCCTTACCTTCTCCCTCTCCTCCCTTACTTTCTCCCTTTCTTTAAATACCACCTTCCTCTCTTCCTTACCTTCTCTCTCTCCTCCCTTACCTCCTCCCTTTCCTCCCTTTCCTCCCTTTCCACCCTTACCCCTCCTTTTCCTCCCTTACCCCCTCCCTTTCCTCCCTTACCCCTCCCTTTCCTCCCTTACCCCCTCCCTTTCCTCCCTTACCTCCTCCCTCTGCTCCCTTCCCTTCTCCCTTTCCTTTTGTCAATTCTTCCACCGACAGTGACTCCCCATATCCTCCTCCCTGTCATGTTCCTGCCTGCAAAGATTATTTGTTGTAATTAGAAGACCAGTGAGTGAAATAGATGAAAATGTGGAGATGAAATTGGAAGGAAAGACAGAGAGCAAACAAGGTCTCGTCTGGAGTGGGATGGGAGAAGGAGTGGCGTGATAAAAGCTGGGAGGAAGAAAGACGAGGAACATGTGTCTCTGGTTGAGCAGAGAAGGGGGATGGAGGAGGAGGGAGGAGGGAGGGAGGGAGGGGGAGGAGGCGAGGAGGGAGAGGGAGGAGGGAGGAGGAGGAGGAGAGGAGGAGGAGGAGGGATAAAGGAGAGGAGAGAGATAGGAGAGGGGAGAGGAGAGGAGGATGAGGAGGAAGAGAGAGGAAGAGAAGACGGCGGCGGGGCGGCGGGGAAGGGCGGCGGAATAGAGGAGGGAAGAGGGGGGGAAGGGGAGAGATAATGAAACAAGGAGAAAGAATAGGAGGAGGGGAGGAGGAGGGAGGAGGAGGTAATGGGGTTCAAGTAGGCGAGTCCTATAAGGGGAGGACGAATGGGGAGGAGGGGAAAAAGGAGGGGAGGGGAGAGAAGAGGGGGGGAGAAGGCTGCGGGGGCGGCGGCGGCGGGGCGGCGGCTGCGGAATAAAGGACGGAAAAATTGAGAAAAAAGGGGGCACAAAGTGAAAGGGGGGAAGGAGGATAATAAGGAGAAAGGAGATGAACTGAGAGAGAAGGAAGAGGAGAGGAGGGATGCTTAGTAGAAGTAGGAGGGGAGGAATTGAAGGAGAGGAGTGAGCGGCGGCGGCGGGGGGTCGGGCGGCGAGGCGGCGAATAGACGCGTCATCAGGGGGTAGTAGGCTCAGAGCCAGGGAGAAATTCTTTATTCGCTTAGTAGTACGGATGCTGAGTAGTATTAGGAGGCTGCGGCCGGCTGCGGGGCGGGCGGCGGGCCGGCGGCGGCGCGGGGGCGGGGGGGGGAGTAATAGAAGAGGGGGGGAAGGATGGAGAAGGGAGAGGGAGAAGGGGGGAGAGAGTAAAGAGGGGGAGAGGATAAGAGACAGAAAAGGATAGGAGTAGGAGAGAGAGTAGATAGTAGAGAGGCGGAGGCTTCTTATGCTATTAAGGATGTGGGTATGCGCGGCGGGGAGAGAGGCGGGGCTGAAGATGAGCGGATAGGAGATTATTAAAATGATGAGGATGAGACGGCTTGTCTGCTTGCTTCTTCTTCTTCGTCTTTCTTCGGTTCTCGTTCGGGGAGGCTGATTTCGCTCGAAGGCTTCTTCGTATTGCTCTTATTGACGTATGAGTGGAGGAGTATTCTTGGCTTTCCTTTCTTCCTTCTTCTCTTTTCTTCTCTTCTTCTTCCTTCTTCTCTTCTTCTGCCCGGCCTTCTTCTCTCGTCGCTGCTTCTTCATATCAACTAAATTTCTTCATTAATCTTCCACAACCAACTACAACAATCATGTAGAATTTTAAATTTCCACCTCCATATATGCAACTACCCAGGCATCAGATCAGCTACAACACCACGCAATTCCATGCTGATAATTAAAGAGAGCAAGTGTATCGTTGTTTCACATGTCAGTGCGAGTTTGCGGATGCTAAGCAGGGCCCTGTGTCATGCAGAGTTGCGGGCAAGTTGCTCACCGTCCGCCGTGTGGTTTTTGTTTTTTGGCATAAATGCAACAACTCATGATTTATCTGAAAGCCTACCGACAGCTGTGTTACCGTACGATTCAGCTCTGGATTTTTGAGTTGTTCCCCGCAAGTTATTTTTTTGGCCTGGCGATTTTATTTTTTTGTGTTCCTTTCCACTTCTCCCTCTCGTCTTTCTTTTCTTTTCCTTCTTTCATTCTTTCTCTCTCATCCTCCTCTCCTCTTCTCTCGCTCTCTCTCTCTCTCTCCTCTCCTCTCTCTCTCTCCTACTCCTCTCCTCTCCACTAAATCTCCTCCCTCCCCTCTCCTCTCCCTCCTTCCCTCATCCCCTCCCATCCCTCCCTCCCCTCCACCCACCTCCCTCCTCCCACCCTCACCACCCTCTCTCCTTGTCTTGTCTCTCTTAATTCTCTCCTCGTCTTCGTGCGTAGGGGCGTCCCGTCCTCCCCATCTTTTTCCTCCATCTTCGCTCCCCTTTCTCCCCCCTCCATTCCCTCCTCCATCTTTTCTAATATCTAAAACGCCTCTTCTCTTTTCCCCCGCACTCAACCTCCTCTCCCCTCGCCCTTTCGCTCCCTTCCCTCCCAAAACCTCCCCTCTCCCCTCTCAACCCTCTTCTCCCCCTCGACCCTCTCGTGCTCTCCCCACGACGGGCGATGCAGTCATACGCCGGGAAAGGAGGCATGTTTTTGCTTGTGTCATGCGCGTAATTTATTGGCCTTTTTTCCTTGGGATTAATGGTGTTCCGGTAATTTACCGACGAAGCGATGGCCCACAAGACAAAATGGCGAGGTGGTGGGGGAGGGGTGGGGTGGGGGTGTGGGGTGGTGGGGTATTGGAAGGAAAGGTAAAGTGGGGACGCCGTTTTTTTTTTTTTTGAGATATGCTCCCCCAAGCTACTTTCTGCTCTCTTTGTTTATTTGTTTGTTTGTTTGTTTGATTGTTTCTGTCTTTCTTTCTTTTCTTCTCTCCCTCTTTCTCTCTTCTCTCTTTACTCTCTTGCTCCTCTTGCCTCTTCTTTCTTTTTCCTCTCTCTCTCTTTATCTCTCTCTCTCCTCTCCTCTCTCTCGTCTCTCGTCTCTCACTCTCTCTGCACTCTCCTCAGTCTCCTCTCATCAGTCTCTCTCTCTCTCTCTCTCCCCCTCACTCCTCTCTTTCTCTCTCTTTTCTCTCTTTCTCTTTCCTCCTCTACTTCTCCCCCGTCAGAGCCTCTCCCCCACAACTCCCTCCCTCCCTTCCTCCCTTTCTCTTTCTTTGTCTATTTATCTCCCTATTTTTCTCTTTCAGTTTCTCTCTCTGTCCACCGATCGGTCTCTTTGTCGTATATCCCTTTATCCCATTCTCCATGCACTTTTCATAAATTCTAAATCTCTTCCCTATTCTCCTCCTTCCCCCTCCACCCCCTTCCCTTTTTTCCATCCTCCTCCAGCCTCACTGCCACCCCCCCCCCCCATACCCTCCCTCCCCTCCCCCTTCAACCACAACACACCAAAAACAAACCCCCCTCCTCGAACCACGCGTCTTTTCTTTTTTTTTCATTTTCGGAAATCTATATTTTCGGGTCAGAAATGGCAGCGTGGAATTATCCGGAGCTGGGAGTGAAATTCGGAAAAAAAAAAATGAAATACCCGTTACATTGTAGCGGAGAGGAAATTATCCGCGCCTCGATTTTTCTCTTTCTCTCGATATATATATATTTTTTTTTTTCCTCCCTGAAAATCATTCCACATCGGGTTGTAAGAAAAAGTCTTTTTTTTTTTAATTAAGGGTTAGTAGATCACGACTGATTATTGTGATTACTTTTTTTTTTTCTACTCGTACGGAGTTTTACATTTTTATTTATTCATTTATTTATTTATTTGTTTATATTTTTAAATATTTTCGTGTATTTGTGTGTTTGTATTTTACTCTTTCACACTCTTCTTCCTCTTTTTCTCTTTCTTTTACCCTCCCCCCCTTCCACTCTCACTCTCTTCACTCTCCTCTCCTCTCGCTCACTCTCTCCTCTCTCTCTCCATCCGTCTCTCTCTCCGACTTCCTCTCCCTCTCTCTTTCACTCTCTCTCTCCTCTCACCCTTCCTTTTCTTCACTCTTGTCAAAAATTAGAGTTTCTTCTTTTTTTTTTTTTTTCATTCTTTTTTTTTAGCGATTCGTCTTTTTTTTCTATTAAGCGTTTTATTTATGTATCGGTTTTGGTCTGTTTTATTCTGTATTTATTATAATATGACTAAACGTTGTTAAAATTATGTATATTATAGCATCAGATTGTTATTTTTTATGATTATTATTTTATTGTTACTATTACCTATTTATCTTACAATCATCATGTATTTATTATTTTTATATTATTATTATTATTATTATTTTTTGCTATTTATGTTATTGTTATTGTTAATTTATTAATTAATGTTTTTATTATTATTATTGATAATTATTATTTTATTATTAATTATTATTATTATTTTGTTGTTTTTGTAGTTAATTTTTTTTTTCATTATCATTATTAATAATATTAATTATTATTAATAATATATACTACTACTAATAGTAAACTTAATACACAGTAGTACAAGTATATATATTATTGTTACTACTGCTATCATTATTTTTATTCTTATAGTTTATTTCTATGTAATGTCCTTTAACTCCCCCAGGGTTCGTTCCCACTCTACTTTTCTCTTTTCCCATCCCAGAGCATTGCCGTTTTTATATATTACAGTAGTTTTCCTAATCTCTCTTTGCGTTTCATTTTCCCACTCACAAATCCCTCTCTCCCTCCTCCTCTAACTCCCTCTCTTCCATCCGCCTCTCCCTCAATTCGTTCCATAAAGTAACGTTTGTTGTATTATGGTATTAAAAAGCAACTCCACAGCTTTAACTCACTCTCTTCCCACTATTTCGCTCGGGATTAGTATTTCGGATAGAGTTGCCATAGCAAACATACATCATAAATCAAGGGGAATTCGAGAAGCGAATGTTACATTGATAATTCGTGTTTTTTTTGGTGTGGGGGGGGTCGCTTATTTCCGCTCTGGTATTTTTTCGTTTGCTGCCTGTTTCATTTTTTTTTGTCTTTTTTCTTTTGTTTTTGATTTTGTTTGGAGGGCTGGCTCCTTCTTCTTTCTCTCAATCACATTTCCCTCATCTTACTTCTCCTATCCCTATCCTCCATCTCTCTCTCACCTCAATTTCTCCTCCTTCCTCAGGCCCATCTTTTCTCCCCACCTCTTCTAACCCTCTTTCTCTCTGCGCCTCTTCTCTACTTGCTCTCGTTCTCTCTTTAACTTTCGATCGTTTTCTACTTTTTTTTCCTCGCCGACTATCTCCTTATCAGCTATAATCGCCTCTCATCTCTCTATCTCGCTCTCTCTCTCTCGCTCTCTCGCTCTCTCTCTCAATCGTTCATTCCCTCACCCTGTCTCTCGCTACTATATAGATATAGATATCTATCTTTTTATCTATCTATCTTAAGGCACTGCCCTCGAATAAGATAACTCCCTCATCAATATCCCTCAAATCGAAAAAAATAACATTAAATTAAATAACAGAAATATTATAAAATAGGTATGTAATGAGATTATTATAGGAATAAAATACATGGCAAAAATAAATTTGAAGCAAAATAAATAAGTAAAAAAGGGATTATGATTTATAATTAGTTATAAGGGATGTTGATTAATCCTTAAGGATTTAAGTAATTATATATATAATTATGGAGAAATGAGAATATGGTGTGAGAATTGAGGGAATTAGTGGATGATTGATGATAATATTAATAAGTGGAAGGAAGAAAAAAAAAAAAGGAAGAGTAAGTGAGAGTGAGGGAAATGGATAGTAGATAGATATTGGTGTTGTTTATAGAGTGAGATGAATGATATAGATAGATAGGATGAGAAAGAGAAGAGAGATTATTAGAGAATGAATGAGATATAGATATATATATTGATAGATAGATAGAGAGAGATAAGAATAGAGATAGATAAGAGAGATAGAGAGAGAGATATAGAAGAGAGAGAGATAGAGAGGTGGATAAAAATGTGTGGAAAAAAGGAATGATTGTATGTGGGTAAGTTATCTAGTAGAATCGAAGCGTAAATTTTGGGTATTCAAGTAAAATCGAGTATGTTCCTGGCGTGGGTCCCTCTGAGCTCTGTGGTTGGGTGGGGTTGGGGAGAATGCAATGATTTAAGGGTCCTCGTGGCACTCGCCCTTCACACTGGCACCTGCTCGGCCCTCTCTTATCGCCTCGTCTTCTACCCCCCTCCTCGCATCCACCTCCACCAACCCCCCCCCCTTCCCCTCCTCCATCTCCACCTGCTCGTGCCCTCCCCCCCTCCCTCCCCAACCATCCCACCCGCCCTCCCTCTTCACGTAATGGAAGCTAATAAGTGGCCGGGATGCCTCCTCCCCCCCCCTCCTCCCCACCACCACCCGTTCATTTGCCCCCTATCCCTTACCTCACCTTCCCCACCACGCCCTCCGCGCACAACCTACCCTCAACAGCCGACGCAGCCACCGCACAATCATCGATAATTTTATGCCGTTTATTTACTCGATGTGATCGAATATAATGATCCAAATCAGTAATCTGTCCACGGTATTGATCGTCACTATTGTTTATTTAACGTTTACGTGGACGGGTGCAGTTTGATCTGTTCTCGGACCGGCTTTTCGGCTAAAGCTTTTCGCTAAACCCCGCCCAAGGCCGCCACCCCCCCCCCCCCCCCCCCCCAAGCCCCCCCCCCCCCTCTCTCTCTCTCTCCTCTCTTTCTTTCTCTCTTTCTTCTCTCTTTCAGGTTGGCGTTTCTTCTTCGTTCTTTGTTTCTGTCTCATTCTTTTTTTGTTTTTTGATCTCTCCCTATGTCTGTGACAGTCAGTATTAAATCTATCTCCTTTCCCTCCTCTCTCATCTCTCTCTCCTCCCTCTCCTCCTCTCTCTCCTCTCTCTTCTCCTCTCTCTCTCCTCTCTCTCTCTCTCTCTCTCTCTCTTCTCTCTCTCTCCCCTCCCAATCACCCCCTCCCTCCCTCTCACTCATCTTTCTCTCCGCTTCTCTCATCTTTCTCTCTCTTTCCTCTCTTTCTCCCTATCTTTCTCTCGCCTCTCTCCTCCCCTCTCCGTCATCTCTATCGTCCTCTCACTCTCTCACATCTCTCTCTCTCCGTCTCTCTCTCATCTCTCTCTCTCATCCCTTCCTCCCTCCCTCCCTCCCTCCCCCCTCCCTACCTCCCTCCGTCTCTTCTCTCATCGATCTCCTCTCTCTCTCTCCTCTCTCCTCTCTCTCTCTCTCCTCCTCTCTCTCTCGATTCACTCTCTCTCTCTCTCTCTCTCTCTCTCTCTAATTTGTCATCCCCCCTTTTCTCTTCCACCCCTCCTTCTCCTCCTCTCTCATCTCTCTCCTCCTCTCTCCATCTCTCTCTCTCTCTTCCTCTCTCTCCTCTCTCTCTCTCTCTCTCTCCTCCGTCTCTCTAATTTTTGTCAACCCCTCCCCCCAACCTTCCCCTCCTACCCCATCCCCCCTTTTCCTCTTCCCACAACCCCCTCTTCTCTCTCTCCCTTTTCTCCCCCCTCCTACCCTCTTCCCCCCTGCTTTCCCCCCCCCTCCTCCCACGCTTCCTCCCCGAACCCTCTCTCTCGCTCCCCTCCAAATCTCTAAAACCCGATGGATGGTGCCCGTTCCGTAATTTTTGATAGGCTGTATGGCAGTCCAAGGCAACCAGCTGGTTTGCAAGTTGCTTCGCTCTTATCCCTCAAAGCACTTGTTAGTGCTGTTTAGCCTATACGTTGCTCTTGACTTGTTTGGTTTTCCCCCTCATTGGTGTAGCTACTGCATGAGCGATCGCGGCCGGGACGAGTGGGTTGGAAGGGGCCTTTCGTGTGTCTCCAGACGAATAAATGGCACTGCAATGTTGACATGGAATCATTGTTGTGTTCACATCCCCTTTGCACTCAAAGTTGTTTTTTTTTTTTTTTTTTTTTTGTGGGTGGGTGGGTGCATCGACCGAGCCAGGAAGTTAGTGAATTTATGCATGATGTTTCCCCGACCCACCAGTTAATATAAAAGACCTTTCGAAGTTCGCTCGAGGGGGTAATCATCTGCAGCCGCAAATTCCGTCTTGATTATGTGGTCGGGTTTACCACGTTATCCTTTTCCGGAGTCCGGCGCGGTGTGAGTAGGTTGTTCTGCTTAACGCAGTTTGCGGGTATGGATGTTAATTACTAGGTCCGGGCGAGCGGGTGGATCTAGTCAATGGGATGGGGCAAAGGGTGAGGTTTAGAGTGAGGTGAAGAGGTGGGTAAGGTTTGTGGGGAAGGTGGGGGAAGGGTAGTGGGGTGAATGGAGGGGTTAGTAGATGAGGATGAAGGGGAGGTGTACGTAGTAGGGCAATTGCTTAATATGGATTTTAAATTTTCTGTTCGTCCATGTCTTGTCATTTGCTTCTAAAGCGGGGAGCGTTGACTTCTTATTCTTTCCCTCCCACTTTCTCTCTCGCTTTTTTTTTTTCTTTCTCTCCTTTTATATCTAAATTTTGGGACTCTTGTTCTTCGTCTTTTTTTTTTTTTGTCTGTTTCATGTCTTTTATCTTTTTCCTTTTTCTATCTCATGAGTCCTCATTGTACGGATCTTTTCATCCCTACCTACCCTCTACCTATCTTCTCACTCTCGCTCCTACTTCTCTCTCTCTCTTACTCTTCTCTTCTCTTCCGCTTCTCCTTCCTCAACCCTTGCCTCTCTCTTCTCTTCTCTTCCTCCTCTCTCTTCTCTCTTCGCATCTCTCTCTCTCTCCTCTCTCCTCTTTTTCTCACGCACGCGCACGCGCCAAAATCAACGCACACGCACACCACACGCCACTCCACAGCACACCAACACACACACACAAACACAACAACACCACACACACACAACATACACACACACACACACACACAAAACCACACACACAACACACACGAGACACACAACCACACACAACCAATAAGATTCCATAGCTTCTTTCCTTACAGCCTTGGAAAACACTAATTTCTCACCTCACCCCCCCGTCTCATTTTCTCATTATCCCTCCTCCCCCCCCCCCCCCTCCCCCTCCCCCCCTCCCCTCCCTCTTTTCCCCCCGCCCACAAAAATCCCCCTTCGATTACACCTGATTACCCTGATAATTTCATTTGTTTGTTTTTCTGTTTCTTTCTTCTCGGTCTTTCCTCTCTTTCTCTCACGCTTTACTTTCTCTCCTTTTCCCCTTGCTTCGGTCTTTACAATTTTCGAGTTTACGGCGTTTTTTATTTTTCCTTAGCCTTATAGTATTATCCGTGTTACTCTCCTGTTTTCGTCTTCGTTTACTTTTTACCTCTTCCTTGTTTCTCCTCCTCCATGTTCTTTTTCTCTTCCTTTTCCTCTGCCACTATTTTTTTCTTTTCTTCCTTTCCTCCCTTTCCTTCTACTCCTTATTTTATTTTATGTTTTCTCTTTTTTTTTCTTTTCTTCTCTTTCTTTTTCTCTTTCATCTTCATCTTCTTATTTTCATATTTTTCTCTTTCCTTCTTTTCTTCTTTTATTTACTTCTTTTCTTTTATTTTACGTTTCTCTTACTCTTCTCTCCTAAATTATTTTCCTCTACTACTGCTCTTTAAAAAACCCTTCTTCCTCCGGCTCCTCCTCCCTCTTCTCCTTCTTCGTTGTTATCTTTTTCCTCCTCCATTCCACTCCCTTCTTCTCCCCTTTTTTTTCCCTCCCCCTTCCTCCACCTTCCTCCTCCTCCCCTCCTCTTACTCTTCCCTTTTCTTTCCTCCTCCTTCCTACCACTTCCCTCCTCCCCTCTTTTCCTCCACCTCCTCCTCCTTCCCTCCCCTCCTCACTCCGCTCCTCCTCCTCCCTCCTCCACATCCTATCCTTTTCCTCCTCTATTATTAAATCCTCCCTCTCTTCCTCCTTCTATTCCTCTATTTTCCATCCTATTTTCCGCCTACCTCCTCCTCCTCTCCTCCCTCCTTCTCCCACCTCCACACCGCCTCCCCCTCCCCTCCCTCTTCCCCACCCACCCCTCCCCCTCTCCACCCCTCCTCCTCCTCCTCCTCCTCCCCTCCTCCTTCCTCCCTCCTCCTCCCCCTCCTCCTCCTCCTCACTCCTCCCCTCCACTCCTCCTTCGAACCCCTATCCTTTCCTTATCTTTCCCTGTATCTTTTCTCCTTTGTTCCCCCCCCCTTCCCATTTCCCTTTTGTCCACCCCCCCTCATTCCTCCTATTCGTGTCCTCCTTCATCTTTTTCCTCTCCTCTATTCCCTCTCCTTCTCTCCCTCCCTTCCTCCCTCCTCCTCTCCCCCCACCTCCACCTCCTACCTTCCTCCCTATCCTCCTACCTCCCTCTACCTCCTCACTCCTCCTCTCCTCATTATCCCTTTCCTCCTCCTTCATCCTCCTCCTCTCCTTTCTATTCCTCCACCTTCCTCCCCACCTCCTCCTCTCACTCCACTCCTCACCCTCCTCCTCCTGCCCTCCTCCCCTCTCCTCCTCTCCTCTCCTTTACCTCCTCCTCCTCCTCCTCCCTCCTCCTCCCTCTGACCTTCCTCGCTTCCTCCTTCCTACTACCTCCTCCTTCACAAAAAAATCAATTCACCTCCTATCCTTTCTTCCCCTTCCTGCCTGTCTCTTAATCCTCTTACTTTTTTCCTCTTTCTTTTATCCCTTCCTCTTCTTCATCCTCTTTTCTTCCCTATGCTCTTCTTTTTCTTTCTTTCTTATTCCCTACTTTCTTCCTTATAGCCCTTAAATCCTCTTGTTTTATCACCTAATCCCTTCTTTCCCTTTAATTCCACTTTTTTCTTCTTATCCCTCATAAATATCTACCTCTATCCCTTTTTTACCCATTTCTCTTTTTTCCCTCCTCTTCCCCTCCCTTCCCCCATTTCCCCCCCTCTTTTTGTCTGTTTTTAGTTTCCTTTCTATGCATTCTCCCCTTCCCCTTTCCCCCTTTATTCTCTCTATCTCCTCTTCCCCCATCTTTTCCTTTTTTTTTTCCTCTTCTTTCCAAATCCCTAACCTCTCCCATCCCGTTTTTTTTTCACCTCTTTTCATCTTTTTTTTCCTCTTCTTCTTTTCCCTTTATCCTCTTCCCCCCCAACTTTCTTCCTCCTATTCGATCCTCCTTCTTTTCGTTGTGTCCTTCCTTGTATTCGTAATTTTTTTTCTTCTGTCGGTGTAATATTCGTTCGTTTCGATCATTCGTATTCGTTATTCGGTTGGACGTGCGTTATAATTATCCATATTTATTCGTTTTCGTCTTCCTCCTTTTCTATTCTATCGTCGTCGTTTTTATTCGTTTTTTTCCTATTTTCGTTATCGTTTTTTTTATTCGTATTTTCGTTTATTTTCGTCCTCACTCTAATTCATTACTATTTTCTATCCCTTCTAATAGTCCTATTTCTATATTTTTTCTATTCGCTTTATTCCCTCCGTCATTCCCTCCTTCTAATATACTATACTATTATTAAAACCCTTTTTCTATATTTATCCTTCTTAATTATTTCCTCATCTATTTAATCCAATTCCTTTTTTATTCTCCTTCATATCTTCCTATATTTGTATTATCTTTCCTTATCCTTTCTCTATATTCTATTTATTCTCTCTCCCTTTATTCCTTTCTATTTTTTTTCTAAATTTTTTCCTCTTTTTTTCGACTTTCATTTATTATCTAATCTATTTCCCTTATTAATTAATCTATTTTCTTTTCTATTCCTTATAATTTTCCTCCTTCTTTTTATCATATTTTTCTAATTCCTTTCTTGCATCTCAATTTTTTTATTGTATTCCTCCCTCGCTTCCTCCTACTCCTTCTATTTATTCCTCTCCTCTATTTATTCTTCTAATTCCTATATCCTCCTTCTATTTTTCTCAAAATTCCTATTTCATTCCCTTCCTTTATACTTCGGTTTATTCGTGTTCCCTCCCTTTGTTCTAATATTCCTTTTTCCTATTTACCCTTTTTCTATTTTATTATCCTCCTCTTTTTTTTTTTTTTAATTGGTCGTTCTTAATTTTGCCACGATTGCTTTTACGACTTTTCGTTTGTTCGTTTTTCGTGTTTCCTCTTTTTTTTTCTACAACAAATCTTTTTTTTATCCTCTTTCCTTTTTTTCCCCCCTCGTTTTTCTCTCTTCCCCCCTCCCTATTCTCCTTCTATCTTGTTCCTCTTCCCTATTCTTATAAGCCTCTCTCTCCTTTTATTTTTTTCCTCTCCCCCTCTAACCTCTTTTTCCCCTTGCTTTTTTTCACCCCCTTTCCCCTTTCCATTGCCCTTCATTTTTCATCCCCCCCCCCTCTACTTCCGTTCTTACTCTTTCCTCTTCCATTGGCCTTTTTGTTTCCTCCCTCTTTCTTTTTATCCTCTTTTCCTCTCCCTTCCGTCCCCCTGGTCTGTTTTTCTATTTCTTTTCTTTTTTCCGCATAGTCACTAAATAATCCTCCTTTTTCCCTTCTCCTTCCCCCCCTCTTTTTCTTACTTGATGTATCCCTCCTATTCGGTTAGTTCTATTTCGTTTTATTTCGTGTTCCGTTTATTCGTCCTCCTCTAATCTATTCTCCTCGATTTTTTCTACGTCTAATTCCTATTCAGATTTCTAAATATTAAATCTATTCCTCCTTCTTTTCCCCCCTCCTTTCTATTTCTCTATTACCTCCTCCTCCTCCTACACACTCCGTAGCATGATCTAGAATCATCCCCCTCATATAATACCGGTCGTTGATCAAGGATATGATACTAGTAAAAAAAGAGGAGTAATTTGAGTGCACTAAGGCGGAAAATACACTAGCTCCACCTCCTCCGGTTAATCATCATCTATCCTACATCCTAACTCTCCTGGCTGCTCCCATGACATAATAATTAAATAAAAATATAAATGTATGATAAACGTTGATATGATGAGAACGTCCCTTGAGTGCACAAACAGTATGCCGTTACAGACAACCAGGCGAAATTTTTTGAGATCGCGGCAACGAAGCTCGCGCTAACTCGCCAACCTCTAACCCCCCAAAAAAACCAAACCCAACCCCCGTCTCCATCCACACTTTTATTAATATATTCCCCATTCCCCCTCCTAACCCTCCTCCTACCCACCCTCTAAATCAAATATAAAAACAAAACTTAACTTAAAATTTATAATCCCCCAATACAATCCCCCTCCCTACCCTACCTCCTCCTCCCCCTTCCAAAATCCCACTCCTACCCACAACTTTATCCCCCTCCCTAACCCTCCTCATCCTCCTCCTTCTTCCCCCCTTGGTGCGTCCAACACCCTCCTAAACCCTCAATGATCATATCCCCGTAACTTTAATATCCCCCTCCTACCCTCCCTCACTTTCCTACAACCAAAACCTTACCATCCCCCCTCCTCCTTCCCCCCTCTCCTATTCCCTTCCCCTCTGGCTCTCCTTTTTTTATATCTGCTTCCCCGGTGGTGCAGCGTTCCAAAAAACAACCACCATTCTCCCTAATCAACCTTCTATATTTCCACATCATCTCTCCTTCCCTCTTCCACCACCTCCCCTACCTCCCTCCTTCCTACTACCTACTCCTTCCCCCTTTTGTTTTCCCACCTCCTACCCAAATTTATTATTCGATATTTTATATCCCCCTCCTCCCTACCTCCTTCTCCTAACCTCTCGCCTCATTAACCCCTGTGCGCTCGATTCCAACAAACCACCATCCCCATCCTCTTCAAAATGTCCCTCCTCCCATGGGGTACCAACCCATCATTCCCTTCCCACTTCTTTAATCCACCATCTCCCTCATCCACCCCAAACACCACGTTTTCCATACCAATCCCCGCCCACCAACTAGTCCCACCCCATTTCTCGACCTCCTCCTTCCCCGTGGCGTCCACCAATCCCCCCGCGCCCCCCCTCCCACTAAAAAAAGATCGGATTAGAGTGAGAAGGTGCACCGTAACGGCGATACATATAACATACTCCCCCGGTAACAGGACAATCTATCTATAACCTAATTAATCGAATATGTCCCATTACAATACTGCGAAACAAAACCACACCCTAACTACCCCCATGCCCTCTCTCTATCACCTCCTCCATCTCCGTCGTCCCCATTCCCATTTCTCTTACATCTCCCGCCACCCCATCTACCCTGTCCTCGCTCATAGACTCCTTTCATCCCGTCTGTCCCCTTCTTGCCCTCGCTCTTCCACTCCCCCCGCAGTCCACGAACCCCTGCCCCACCCCCCCTCCCCTATCCCTCTGAAGCAAACTCCTAAGTTTCCAGTTTAAATGCTTTTTCGGGATCCTTTAAAAATAGTGGAGGGAGAGGGGAGGGAAATGGAGGGGGTATTTAGGAAGGAAGAACGTAATGAAGAGGAATAAAAAGGAGGTAAGAGATAGAAAAGAATGAACCTATATAATAGAAGCGTATAGAAGAAATAGCAAAAGAAGAGTAAAAAGAAGGAAAGGAATGAGAGTAAGAAAACGATGATAGAAAGTTGGAAGGGGAGTTTAGGTTGAAAGTAAATTAGGAGAATAATTGAGAGAAATGGAGAGTTTAATATTTGTGTTATTATTTAATAGAGATTTGAAAGTGTGTTTGTGTGGAGGGCATGGTGATGAAGGTTGATGTTTTATGTGTTGATTTGTTGATATGTTGTGTTGGTTTATTGTGTGGGGATTTATGTGTGGTTCGGTGTTGATAGAAATACTTGTTGATGGGAATAAAAGGGGGAATTATTATGTATTAAATAAGGGTTTTTTGTTATGAAAAATTATATGTTGGATGGTATTGATATATGTGGTGATAAAAATATGATGAGTGTGGGTGTGTTTAATAAAGATGGGTTGGTGTGTTAAAATGTGATGATGTATGGTGTGTGATATAAAATTTTGGATGTGTTTGAGAAAAGTGATGGGTGGGGGTATTTTAATGTGTATATGTGATTTGGAATAGTATTAGGGTGGTGTGTGGGTTGAGTGATTTTTGGTTTGGTATTGGGTTTTTATTGGGTTGTGGGTTGATTGAGAAATTGGGTGTTTGGTGGTAATATAAATAGGTGTTGATGATGTGTATGATATAGAAAAGTTAGTGGTTTTGATTTTAAATGGTTGTTGTGGTGTGTGTTAGAAAATATGGTAGGATTGGTTGATTAAAAAATGGTTTAGTGTGAGTATTTGGGTTTTGTATTTTGTGTTGTTTGGGATGAGTTTAAGATGTATGTTTAGGTCGAGGCATCCCCCAGGAAATTTCATTTAAACTGATTAGAAGAATGTCAACGACGTATAGAGCCCGATTGGGGATAAGTCCCCCAATGCATCAGTGGTAATGAATAAATGCGGAAAACGATAAATGCAACCATATCCAGACGATAATAATGGATTTAGGATAATGTCACAAGCTGAAAGCGACGGTATTGCCAACAAGAAAAATAACGAAAGGGCGAAATCGCGAAGGACGAGAAAGAATTGCAAATGGAAGGAGGAATAATTGAATGATATAAAACGTAGATAGAAAAAAAGAAAGAAGGAAGATGAGAAAGAGGAGGCCATTAAGAGGCCGATGGGGAGTAGGGGGGGGGAGGGGCAAGGAGGGGGTTCAAATTCATCTAAGAGTGTATCTTGACTAGATATATATGCACATCGATACAGCGTTAATTACAGTCATTTGGGTCCGCCTGGCATACCGGTCGGGTCTCAGGGCCCTACCTTAGCCCCGAACAGCGACTCGACGAGGCGGTGTCACGTTTCTCCTTCCCTGTCTTTAGGTCTTTCTTTCGTCTTCTACTACTTCTTCTTCTTCTTTTTGTTCCTTTTCCTTTTTTTCTTTTTCTTTTTTTCATTTTTATATTTTTAGTTTTTCTTCCTTTCTTCTTCTTCTTCTTCTTCTTCTTCTTCTTTCTTTTTCTTTTTCTTTTTCATCATTATTATTCTCCTTCCCCTTCCCCCCCTCCTCTCCTCCTCCATCGTCTTCTTCTTCTTCTTCTTCTTCATCTTTTCTGTTTTCGTCTTCTTCTTTATCCTTAATCCCTTTTAGCATTTGCGCGGGTCTCATCTTCGCGTCCCATTTCCGCAGCCAACACCAGCGCCAGACCGACACTGTTTTCCCTCGCCCAAAGGCCATTTGACCAAAGACCCTGACCCCCTCCCCACCCCCACCCCCCCTCCCCCAGGGCCAACCCTCGCAACACCCCGCGCAATAACCGGATTAAGATTTGATTTAGCCCTATAATATCTCGCGCTGAATTACAGGATATTAGATCTGGGAGAATTGATTCCGCGCGGCCAATAACGGGCGAGCGAGTGAGCGATTGTGGAACGCGGAGGAATACAGGTGCGCGCTCGTGGTCACCTGTGCAGGGGGGGGAGGGGGCGGATGTGGATGGATAGGGTGGAATGGATTGAAAGGAAAGGAAAGGATAAAAGGGTGTACAGACAGACGGACAGGCAGGCAGGCAGGCAGGCAGGCAGGCAGGCAGGCAGGCAGGCAGGCAGGCAGGCAGGCAGGCAGGCAGGCAGGCAGGCAGGCAGGCAGGCAGGCACGCAGGCAGACAGACACAGACATAGACACAGACACAGACACAGACACAGACACAGACACAGTCACAGTCACACAGAGAAACAGTAACACACACACACACACACACACACACACACACACACACACACACACACACACACACACACACACACACACACACACACACACACACACAGAGAGCCAGATCGGGCGAGAATGGGACTTGCGAAGGCGAAAGGGAAGATCGGTTGATGGTGATCCCGAGGCATTCCGGTGAATCAAGCCGCCCGATCACGCGAGGGCCGTCTTCCGTAGGGCGGGATTATCGTAAAGGCAATGCCACACCCGCCCGCCCGCCCGTCCGCTTGCCCGCCTACCCCCCGCCTCTCGTACTAGTGGGGCGTTAAGAGCATTTCGCCCATTAGTATTTCGGTTAAATGGTCTCGGTGGTTAGGGCAGAAGGGAGAGAGAAGGGAGGTAAGGGAAGAGAAAGAAGAGAAGAGTTGGAATGGAGAAAGGGAGAGGAAAGAAGGAGGAAGAAAGGGGGGGGAAGGGAAAAGGAGGAGGAAGGTAAAGGGAGAAGCGAAGAAGAAAATGGAAGTAAAGAAACTAGAGGAAAGGCAGGTAAAGGAAGAGAAAGAAAGGAGAAGCGGGAATGGAGAGGGGGAGAGAAAGGGAGAAGAAGGAAAGGGGAGAAGGGAAAAGTAGGGAGGAAGGAGAGGGAAGAGGGAAGGAGGAGGAAAAGAGAAGAAAATGGGTGGACGAAAAGAAATGGAAAGAGAAAGAAGGACACCGGAGGTAGGTAGGAAGGAAGAAGAAAGGTGAGGGAAAAGGAAGGAGAAAGAAAGGGAATGAAGCGAGGAATGAAAAATAACGGAATCAAATAAATAAAAGACCTCAGGCAGGAAACAAAAATGAAGGAAGATGACGGAAAAAAAACAAAACATAATAAAAGTGTTTAAAGGCTCACGAAAATGAAAACCTTTTTTAAGGGAAGAAGTAAATAATGCAGCGTATCCCCCCCCCCCCCCTAAAAAAAAAACAAAAAAAAACAGCTTGTTCGCATCATCATCAAATCCGACGCGAATTGGGGAATAGCAGAAGACGGCGATAAATAAGAGGGGAAAGTACGCGTGTCTTAAAAGCAAAATACTCCGAGGGCGTGATCGACCGGCCCGCGGGATGCTGAGATGGTCCATAGGGGTGGGCGGGGTCGGGCGGGGGGTCGTTGCTGACGGTGAAATGGAATGACTCTCCGTTTTTTTATTCGGTAAGTTACTGGTTGTTGTGAAGTCGTGAATGAGGAAGGAGGGGGAGGAGGAGGGGGGAGAGGAAGGATGAAAAGGTTTGGGGGAGGGGAGGAGGAGGAGATAGGGGAGATGCGGAGGAGGGGGGAGGAGAAGAGGAGGAGTGGGATGATATGATAGATGAAGGATGATGATGATAGGATATGATGGAATGATGATGAGATGAGAGATGAGGATAATGAGGATGAGGAATGTATATGATGATGATGATGATTAGGAGAAGAGGAGGAGAGGAGGAGAAAGGAGAAAGAGGTAAATAATATAAATGAAGAAAAAAAAGAAGACATACGATGTCAAAAAATAAAAAAGTAGTCGATAAAGAGAAAGAGGAAAAGAAAAGATTAGAAGAGTAATGGAGTGAAATAGAAAAAAGACTATTTCTCGTGGGGGATTATGAATGGTGTTAGTGGGGGGTAGAATGAAAATGTGTTGTTAAAGTGTTGGGGTTGATTGTATAGGAGGAGATGATGTAAGAATGTTGATGTGTGATTGCTATTGTGGGGTGTGGAGGTTTGGATTGGAGTTGGAGAAATGTTGTTTGTAGTTTAGGAATTGTGGTTGTTGAGTATAAGTGAATGTGGATGGTGTTTTGTGTGTTTGATGATGTGGTTTTATTGGAGGATGTAGAATATGATGAGAGAAGGGTGTTTGAAGACGGATAGCATGGTTATAAAAGAATATGTAATATAAAAAATTAATATACTTATCCGCTCCTTATTCCTATCCATGATGCTGCAACAACCAGTCAAACTGCATCCGCCGCCTTGGGGGATGAAAAGGGAGAAATCTCGGGCGTACGGAATAGACGGAACGAACTAGCCAGCTGGCGCAGATAACAGTGATTGGTTAGAATATCCGACGTGTGATTGGCGGTGTGGTGGATGTGGGGGTGGGTGGTATTTCATCCCCTGCCACCTCAAGCTATTAATTATAAGTTCTAGTGTTTAATATTTTTTTTTTTTTTCCTGTCTTTCCTGACATGTAAAATGACATGGGTTCATCTTAATATTGCGCCCCTTATAAAGCCATCCCCTTCTTCCCCCTTCCCTGCACCCCCCCCGCCCCCCCCCTCTCTGTCAAAACCCAAAAAAAAAATCCCCCCAAACCCAATCAACCATCCAACCCACCCCGTCCACCATCTCCACCCAACCCGCAACCAACCCTAACCCCTTCTCCCCCCCCCCCCTCGCCCTCTGCCTTCCACCCGTTCCCGCTCCTCGGTTGTCATCCCTTCCTCTCCCCTATTCCCATCTTCCTCCATACCCTTCTTTCCCCTTTTTTTTTTCTCCTAATACTTTTTTTGGTCTGCCCTTTTCTATTTTTTCTGTTCGCCCCCTCATGTATACTTCCCTTCTTTATTTTCCCCTCTGCTGCGGGCCCTCTGCCTTCCTCCCCCCTCAATCTCCCCTTTTCTCCTTCCCTTGGTCATTTTCCTTACATTTGTAACTGCCTTAGTTATAACCCCCATCATCCCTCTTCCCCCCTCTCTCGGTAAACCTCTCCCCTAACCTCTCTAAAAAACCCTCCCTGTCCCCCATCCCCTCTTTCCGGACGGCGTAAACCCTCTCACACCTCATATACCTCTCAAACCTCTCCCACCCCCCTCCCCATCTCCCTCCATCTCCTCCCCCATTCACCCCTGATTCATTCCCTCTGGTTAACTCCTTCTTCCCTCCTTGCTCCCAAAACTAACAAACTAAACATCCTTTTCCCTTCCTTAACTCCTTCCCTCCTCCCTCCCCCCCCTCTCCTCACTTTCATAATCCTGCTCTCTTACGCCCCCTCCTTCTTTCTCTCCCCCTTCGCTCACACTCTCTCAGAAACCCCCTTTCCCCTCCTTTTGCCACAACCAAGCCATCCTTCACCCCCCACCACTCCCTTCCCTTCCAACCCCCACCTCGTCTCAGCGCTGCTGCCCCTTCCCCTTCTTCCACAACACCTCCTCCCCTTCGCTTCTTCTCTTACCCCTCCCCTCAGTACTCTCCTCATCCTCGTTCTCCCCCGCCTCCCCCTCCTCGCAACTAACCCTTCCCTCCGTCCCATCAACACCCTATCACTCCATTCATCTCCCCACCTCCCTCTTCACCTTCTCCCCCTCCATCAAGCCTAACCCTATATTCCCTTATTACACCCCACAACCAACACAACGCACCTCGGCCTCTTGCCCCCACCTGCCCTCGGCCCGTATACCCTTCCTCTCCAATGACGTGCCCGTGTATTACCAGCATTGTATATTGGGTACTGGCCTTCACTTCCTGCGATCTTGGTGGCTGGTAATTTTTGCCCTTTTTCTCTTCTCTTCCGTCTTTATTTTTTATTGTTTTATGTGGTGTGTTGTTAGTCTTGGTGTTGTTTGTTGTTTTAGTTTTTTCTGTTTTGTTTTTATCCTCTTATATAGTTTTGTTTTAATTGGATTTTTTGTTTAGAGGCGTTTTTTTTGCTGTCTTTCCCTTCCCGTTGTTATTTGCGATTGTTTTTTCTTAATCCTAGTTTTATTAGGGTTCTAATCTGTCACTTTTTTTTTTTTCCTTTTATCTTCCTCGTAATTTTTGGACCAACGTCTCTTTCTGTTCCCAGCTCGAGTCGCTCCTTCCGTGCAACCACTTATCTCTTTGCAGTAATTATCCAGTTTTTCTTTTCACATCCCTTCGCCTTCCTGCCCCTCCTTATCCTCGCCATTCTCTCCCATTTCCTCTGTTATTAGTGTTAATCATGATTCGTCCTTTGTTGCTTACACGTGTGCATCGGTTGCCATCCATGTCCGTGCTTTTCTTCTTCTTCTTCTTCCTCTTCTCCTTCATTATCATTTTCCTCTTTTTCGTTTTCCTTCTTCCATTTCTTCCTCACTTCTTTCTGCATCTTCCTCCTTCTTCCTTCTCTTCTTCCGTATCTTCTTTCTCCTCCTCTTCTTTCTCCTCCTCCTCCTCCTCCTCCTCCTCCACCTCCTCCCCCTCCCCCTCCCCCTCCCCCCCCTCCCCTCCCCCTCCCCCTCCTCCTCTTTCTCTTCCTCCTCCGCCCCCCTCCTCCTCTTCCTCTTCCTCCTTCATCTCCTCTATGATATCGCATTTCAGAGATGCACTTCTTCCCTTCGTTTTTCTCTCCTTTATTGTTATTTGTCTCTTCCTTCCGCCGCACCGAACATGCGAGGGAATAGGGGGTGGGGGTGGGGTGGGGGGGTTGAGTCTTGATTGCCAAACGGAAACGAAAATTTGTAAGGAGGAATAAGGTAAATGGTGGATACGACGAAGGGGAAGATGATGATGATGATAATGATAATGATGATGGGGATTAGGATGGTGATGAATTGTGATGGTGATGATAATGGGGAAGGTGATGATTTGTGATGGTGATGGTGATGATAATTAGGATGAGGATGGTGATGATGATGATTATTACTGAGGATGGTGATGATTATGATTTTTGATGGTGATACCATTATGACGTGATTTGTGATCGCTATGCTGCCTGATAAGATGAGTATTGGTAAGAAAAACTGTTCTTCGTGATCATGGTGACAGGGGTACCTATGAGGTCAGTGGTGACAGTGATTAGATAGAGATAGTGGGATTAGTTAATCAGTAATGAAAAAGAGAGCTGTAAAGAAGATGGAGGAGGAAATGACGAAAAGGGGAATAAGGGAGACGAGTACGATAAGGAAGAGTGAAGCTGAATGGCGAGTGGGAAAAATACACGTATAATTGTTAGGGAAGAGGAATAAAAAAAGAGAATAGAGGGAGAGGAAGCTGTGAAGATATTTTTTTCTCAGCACACCAAAAATAGAAATGGAAAATATAGCACTTTAAGCTGGAGAGAGAAAGAGAAAAAAAAAACAGAAAGAGAAAAGGGGATTAGGGGTTGAAAGGAGAGGAAAGGGAGGGGTAGTGGAGGGATTTGGAGGACTCGGGTTACCTTCAGAGATCCAAAGAATGTGAATATTAAACACATGCGGGAGAAGGCATGTTAGAACAATTGAGTGAATGGCTTGAGTTGGAGGGAAGAGGGGAGGAAAGGAAAGGAAAGAAAGGAGAAGGAGGATAAAAGAAAAGAGGGAAAGGGGAAGGGATAGAGGAGGAGATAGAGGAAGCAAGGAGAGAGGAGTAGGGGGGTGAGACACAAGTTCTTGTATGGAGAGTATAATTCGGAGAAAAAGAATAATAGAGATACATAGTAGGATCTAAAGGAGGGGAAGAAGAGAGGACACCATTACCGAAGAGGCGATAATATGGGGTAGGAGAGTGGAAAAAACAAAATGAGAAGGAGGGAGGAGGAGGGAGAAGAAAACAATGAACAGAAAGAGATAGAAGATGATAAGAATAAGTGAAGAAGAAATAAAATAAAGAAAAAAGAGGATATATAAGGAGGTATGTAGAAACAGAAAGAATAAAGAAGGCGGAGGGAAAAAAGCCGAAAAGGGATGTTTTAAAAAAAAAAAATAAAAAAAAACGCACATTACAATCAACGAGGAAGGATTGTCGCATTTTGGAAAAGGAATAAAAACCGGGATCCGTTAAAATATTGTGGGAAAATGATTATTGGTTATTTGCCGACTTATGATTTGAATCGTCTTAGTTTATATGTTTTTTTTGTTTTATCATATTGTTATTAAGTATTATATTATTAATTTATATATTTGTATTATTGGCTATTGTTTTGTTAGTATGTCTATTATTGGTTGCTGTTTGTGTTTAAGTATTTTCGTTCTGTTATATGATATTTTGTGTATTATTGAGTATAAGAATTATGATGGTTCAATATTCGATAGAAATTAAACGTAGATAGATAAGAGGAGAGAAAGAGGCGATAGCTAGCAAAAAAACAACACAAGGAAAACGTGTCTAAAAAAAGATGAAAGAGGAATAAGGAATAAATGAAAACGAATTATACAATAGAAAAAGAAAAGCAGACTAAGAGAAAGAGATGAAAGGGGTTAGAAAGACAAAAAGGGAGGAGAGTTGTGGGTATTTGGTGTAAATAGCCAAAGGGGTAATGAGGTACAGGGACTTCATTAAGAGCGTGATTGGGGAACACGGGATTATGGTATATGTTAAAGAGAGATTATGAGATCAAAACGGTATGTACAAGTTTGGGACGGTGGGGGTTTTGTAGGGATGGTTTGATGTTGATTTTGTGCTTTTTGTTCTGTGCATAGTTAGTGAGATTTCTTTTTATGTAGGTCGAGAGCTCGATAGATAGATATATGATATGGATCTATAGATAAATTGTTGGTTGAGGGTTGTCTTAGAGGGTATTTTGTTTACTGATACTATAACTGTAGATTTATGAGAAGATATGGGTGGTGGAGTGGTTTTTTACGTTGTTAGATAGATGTTGGTGTTTGGATGTAAGTGGTGTTGGAGGTAATGGGATTGGTGAGTTTTGTGAGTGTGAATATTGGGAATATTAGTGTTTGTTAGAAAGAGAGTTGAAGAGTTTTTTTGTTTTTTTTTTAATTTGTGTGTGTTTTTGGTGGGGTGGGTAGGGGGGTTTTTTTGTTTTTTTTTTTTTTTGATGTTTTTTTGTTGTTTTAGTTTTTAGTTTATTGTAGTTAAAAAAAGAAATTGTTAGGGGGGAAGTGTGTTAAAATATATGTAAAAGATGGTAGAGAAGAAGATAGACAAAGATTCCCTTCATTTCGTGAATTCACTTACCTGGAGTGCGATTCAGTCTGTCCCTTATTTTTTTCTTTTCTTTTTACATTTTTCTTATTTTTTTTCTCTCTCTTCCGTTCTTATTCTGATATTACATCATTCCTTTTCTTTCTTTTTCTCCTCGCCGTCTCTCTCGGCGTGCGCGAGGCTTATCGGAGCGTCATCTTGTTAGATATTCCGTCGCGACTCGAGATTTACGGTTCGGCCATTTGTCTGTCGCGCTGTCGTCGGCCCTCGAACGCCCGCCTACGTGACCCGCCGGCCCGCCTGCACGCACGCCCGACTCGCTGCGGATGCCGCTCCGTTTGGACGCGTGCACGGAATTTGTTTATGTATGTGTGTGTGTGTGTGCGGGAATGCGTGTGCGCCTTTGTATGCTTGCCTTTATTAGGTGGGATCAGCCTCTCCTTACCTCCATCGATCCTCCACATGCCCCTAGCCCTCACCTCCGTCGACCCCTCCGTTCCCTGCCCATCGCCCACACGTTCCCCCAACACCCCTAGCCCGTCGCCCCCACCTCCCACACCCCTAGCCCGTCGCCCCCATCTCCCACACCCCTAGCCCGTCGCCCCCACCTCCTCCACCACATGTCTCGCCCCTCCCCCCCCCCCCCTTCACCCCGGACGTGTACAGGCGACCTGAACAGAGTCCGTCATTACCGCAGATAACGTCCCCGAGGGTCGGGCGTGCATGCGTGTGCGGCCCGGAACGCCTCCCCGCGGGCGCGACTTGCCCTGTGATGATAGAGGTTGACGGGTTTTAGGGCTTGGAAGGGGTAAGGAAGGGTGTAGGGAAGGGGCTGGCAAGGTGGGTAAAGAAGGAATGATTATCTTGAGGAGTTGGAAGAGAAAGAAGAAGCAGAAAGAGAAAGAGATAGAGGAGAAGAAGGTAAAGTCATAAAGGGAAAATTGGGAAATGGAAAACAAGAGGAAATATGAATATAAATCGAAATTCTTTTATAAGTAAAAGAGGATGGAGTGGCGGAGACGGAAAGATAAATACGAAAGACGGAGAAAAGGCAAAAGTTGAAATGGCTTGGGGAGAGAGAGAATGGCTCAATGGGGGGTGGGGGGGGGGGGCAAGAAATGCGGTAAGGGCAAGCGAGACGCTGCGGGTCAATATTGCCCCGGCGGATGCAGTGCGGTGGGCCGGGCGCAAGGGCCGTGGAGCGGGCGGGCAGGCGGAGGGCAGGTTCGGCTTAATCACGCCTCTCGTTGGCGGCGATCGCTTAATGCCCTGCCAGAAGCCAGCGTCGGGGCTTCCCGCGCCTGCCCGCGCCCGCCCGCCCGCGCCCACACGGCTTCTCGTTGACTCGTCTCTCTTGGAAGGAAAGGACTCTTTGGTGATGCGCGTTCAGACACGCAAACGCATTGTCCCACACATGGGTACGCCAACACGCGTGCACGCACACGCACACGCACACTGTAAGAGAGAGAGAGAGAGAGAGAGAGAGAGAGAGAGAGAGAGAGAGAGAGAGAGAGAGAGAGAGAGAGAGAGAGAGAGAGAGAGAGAGAGAGAGAGAGAGAGAGAAGGGAGTCTCATTAACGAACGAGGAGTCAAGAGTTGAAGAAAAGCTAATTAATCAGCGGATTGGGTTATCGCCGAGTTTATTCGTCCCGATAAGGAGCTGATCGCCTTTAGTGAATCTCACTCGAGACGGCGACGTGGATAAAGGAGGAGAGGTAGCAGAATAGAAGAGAATAGAGAGGAAAAAATAGAAGAGGTAGCAGAATAAAAGAGAATAGAGAGGAAAAAGTAGAAGAGGTAGCAGAATAGAAGAGAATAGAGAGGGAAAAAAAAAATGGAAGAGGTAGCAGATAAATAGAAAAAAAAATGGTGGAGGGGGACATGTGGAAGAGGGAAGGTGGAGGGGGACATGTGGAAGAGGGAAGGTAGAGGGGGACATGTGGAAGAGGGAAGGTGGAGGGGGACATGTGGAAGAGGGAAGGTAGAGGGGGACATGTGGAAGAGGGAAGGTGGAACGGGACATGTGGATTGGATTAAGGGGAGGCGGACGTGTGGGTGGGGGAAGGGGAGGAAGGGGGGGAGGGGGAGGGGCTTGTGGGTGAGATGATTGGCACTAATAAGCACTGGGCCTCGATGGGCACCTTACCCCCCCTAACCCCCTCATACTTAAGGATTGACGGTGAGTATGGTCGAAAAAAACAAACAAACAATAAAAAACAAAATAAGGATTATTGGAGGAATGCATGGGAGGAGAAAAAAAAAAAAAGTATGATGAAGAAAAGACAATGATGATAGTATTGGCTATGGAATGCAGTGGAAGGGCGGCGATAAACGTAATGATGAGAAAAGAAGGAAGAAACTGTGGCAAGCAGAGAAAGTAGAAAGGGTAGACTTGGAAAAAAAAAAAAAAAAATGGTGGCCGGGGCTAAGGAGGGCGAGAGGAGCCCGTAGTGGGAGGGGGAGCAACGGAGCAGCTCTCTGCGTGGGCGTCCCAGGGTCCGGCGGGCGTGCGGGCGGACGCTGCGGCTGCCACGGGGCCGCGCTGTCTCGTTAACCCCTTGCAGGTGCGGCGACGTCGCGTGGGGGGCCGCCGGGGTCATAGGGATCGGGGTCAGGGAGTCAGGGGGCGGTTGGGGTCAGGCACGGTTTTGTGTCGACGGAATTTTTGTATCTTATTGATTTTATGTATATGTATATGTATATATATATATATATATATATGTGTGTGTATATATGTGTATATGTATATATATATGTATATGTATATGTATATATATGTATATGTATATATATGTATATATGTATATATACAATGTACATATATAATGTACATATATAATGTACATATGTACACATGCATATACATACATATACATACATATACATACAAATACATACAACATACATACATACATACATACATACATACATACATACATACATACATACATACATACATACATACATACATACAGACAGACAGACAGACAGACATAAAAACGTACGTACGTACGTATTTTTATAAACACGTACGTATTTTTATATGTACATATACACATATACACATACATATGCATACATACATGAATATATATATATATATATATATATATATATATATATATATATATGTGTGTGTGTGTGTGTGTGTGTGTGTGTGTGTGTGTGTGTGTGTGTGTGTGTGTGTGTGTGTGTGTATTGTCTATATTATATATGTTATATATATAGTTATATATATATATATATTTATATATTTACATACATACACATACAAACGTACATAAATATAGTCAAGTGTGTGTCTGTGTATGTATGTATATTTTAGTCGTTTCGCTTCATATGCAATAAAAATTAGGCTGGGTATTTCCCTTTCCTTTCTAAACACTTTTCCCCTCCGTTTTCTATATTTGCGTTTATTTTTTTAAGGTGGAGGAAGTGAATAATGCCGCCCTAAAGATGCCAGGGGAAGTAATAACGATCAGGTCCAGGGGGATGAATCATTTTATCGTCGTAAAGTTAACTGCTTCGAGGGAAAGAGAGAACCTTGTTAGCTGAAAAGAGTCGCCGGATCACGTGACCCGGACGAATTGGGCGGCGAGGGGGCGGCGGAGGAGGAGCAGCGCGGGGAGGGTTAGGAGGGGAGGGAAGGCGGGAGGGGGAGGGGGAAGGGGAAGGAGGAAGGATGAAGGATGAAGGGGAAGGGGAAGAGGAAGAGGAGAGGGAAGAGGAGGGGAGAGGGGAAAGAGGAGGGAGAATAAGATGGAGGGGAGGGGAGGTTCAGGGGCAATAGGATGGGAGGGTAAGAGGTGGAGGGAAATGAAAGGGAGATTATACGAGGGAAAAATGAGAAGAAACACACACACACACACACACACACACACACACACACACACACACACACACACACACACACACACACACACACACACACACATATATATAAAATTATTTACATTTATATAACAAAATCATCTCAATTTTTCTCACCTTTCATTCTTTCTGCTCTGTTTGTTTTTGAGTGTATTTCAGAGGAGGATCAGGCCAGGGATTAGCGGCGGCGCCCGCGCTTTCGGGGCATCGCCGCCGCCGCCGCCGAGACCTCGGCTTCTGACCCCCTTTTTTTACCTGCCTGTTCTCCCCCGGCTAAAGATCTCCTGTGCGATGTAGAGCTGGCTTAGTGCCTTTGTGCCGGGCCGTGTCATGGGGAACAGGAAGGTGAAAGAAGCATTTTTTTTTTTTTTTCGTTTTCTCTTGGTAGATCTACGGTGGTTTTCGAATTCTCGTTACTGGGGAGTGCAACTTTGTTTGACCTCGTTTTATTGTCACGTTCACTGGTGCGATCTTTCGGTATTATTTCGGTGTTATTGTGATTGGATTTGTTATATGGATTGTCGTCGTCATCGTCATCGACAGTGTTATCGTCGCCGTCATCGTCATCGTTATCGTTATCGTTATCGTCATCTTCGTCATCGTCATCGTCATCGTCATCGTCATCATCATCGTCATCATCATCATCATCATCATCATCATCATCATCATCATCATCATCATCATCATCATCATCATCATCATCAAAATGATCATCATCATCATCAGTGTTGTTGTTTTATTATTACCGTTGTTGTTTTCGTCCTTAATGTTAAAGCTCTCATATATCATCAATATTGAAGATTAATCCTTGGCAAGTTACCCAACCTCCTTAGAAATAATGAGCTCACCCGATTTTTTTTCTTTTTTTTTTCTTTTTTAATTTCTTTCTTTCCTTTTCAAGGGGAAAAAAATGGTAAAAGGGATGGCACTGTGTCGCAAAAAGGGGCCCTTTTATTAGCGTCGCTGGCACACCTGTAATAACACAGGCGTTGGCACAGCGGCCGGAGTCGAGTCGCAGCTGCTGAGGCGGCGCCGGTGATTACAGGGCTCGTGGCGGCGGACGCTCCCGTGGGCGGCTCCATTTTTGCGGATTTTCCGCTGGGGGCTGGGGAGGGATTTAGAGGTGGAGGTGGAGCTCGAAGGGGGTAGAGTAGGGGGGAAGGTAGAGGTGGAGGTGGAACTCGAAGGGGGAAGAGTGGGGGTTGAAGGTAGAGGTGGAGGTCGGAGGGGGGAGAGTGGGGTGGAAGGTAGAGGTGGAGGTGGAACTCGAAGGGGGAAGGCTGGGGCGGGATTTAGAGATGGAGGTGGAGCTCGAAGGGGGAAGGGTTGGGGGGGGGGAAGGTAGAGGTGGAGGTGGAGCTCGAAGGGGGAAGGATGGGGGAGGAGGTAGAGGTGGAGGTGGAACTCGAAGGGGGTAGAGTGGGATGGAAGGTAGAGGTTGAAATCGGAGGAGGTAGAATGGGGGCGGGATTTAGAGGTGGAGGTTGAAGGGGGGAGAGTGGGGTAGGAAGGTAGAGGTGGAGGTGGAACTCGAAGGGGGTAGAGTAGGGGGGAAGGTAGAGGTGGAGCTGGAGCTCGAAGGGGGAAGGGTGGGCGGGGGAGGTAGAGGTGGAGCTGGAGCTCGAAGGGGTAAGGGTGGGGGGGGAGGTAGAGGTGGAGGTGGAACTCGAAGGGGGAAGGGTGGGGGGGAGTTAGAGGTTGAAGGAAGGAGAGTGGGGGGGAAGGTAGAGGTGGAGGTCGGAGGGGGTAGAGTGGGGGCGGGATTTAGAGGTGGAGGTTGAAGGGGGGAGAGTGGGGATGGAAGGTAGAGGTTGAGCTCGAAAGGGGTAGAGTGGGGTGGAAAGTAGAGGTAGAAGTCGGAGGAGGTAGAGTGGGGGCGGGATTTAGAGGTGGAGGTTGAAGGGGGAAGAGTGGGGGGGAAGGTGGAGGTGGAGCTCGAAGGGGGGAGAGTGGGGGGAAGGTGGAGGTGGAGCTCGAAGGGTGGAGAGTGGGGGGAAGGTAGAGTTGGAGGTGCAGTTGATGGTGGATGCGGGGGAGGAGATGGAAGTAGAAGTGGAGGAAAAGGAGGAGATAGAGATAGAGATGGAGGAAAAGGAGGAGATGAAAGTAGAAGTGAAGGAAAGGAGGAGATAGAAGTAGAAGTGGAGGAAAAGGAGGAGATAGAGATAAAGATGGAGGAAAAGGAGGAGATAGAAGTAGAAGTGGAGGAAAAGGAGGAGATAGAGATAAAGATGGAGGAAAAGGAGATAGAAGTAAAAGTAGAGGAAAAGAAGGGGATAGAGATAGAGGGAGAAGACCCGTAAAAGCGAAAGAAATAGGTGTTGAAATAAGCGATGGAATAGATGGATAGGGATACAAAGAGAAGTGAGGGATTGGTGGGCGAGAAGGGGTGGAGAGGGAGGGCTGGAAGAGAAAGAAAAAGAAAGAGGAAAAGCTGGTGAAGGGAAAGGCTGTGTATACTTACTATTATACGAGTTACAATGTGAATTAGAGGCAACATTTATGATGATACTGCTTGCTAGTATGAGTAATGATGATGATGATCATGGTGATAACAATAATAATAATAATGATAACAATAATAGTAAATGACAATGATAAAATGATCATACTGATAATTTTGATAATCATCATCATCACCATAATCACCATTAGCAGCATAGGTAGAGTAATAATAGAGACGATGATGACATTGAAAAAATGGAAGGAATCAACCATTCAGTAGTATGGTCAGCCGGGGCGCGGGCGCAGGTACACGTATGCTGCATTTAGGGGGCTGTAACTCACGGGCGGAACCTGATTATGTGCTTGTTTACGACTTAGCAGCGTGCGTAGACGGTGCTTGGGTGATGGTGTGTGTGGGTGTGTGGGTGTTTGTGTGTGTGTCTGTGTGGATGAGGATGTATGTGCGTGCGTGCGTGCGTGTGTTTTGTTGTTGATGTTGGTAGGGGTTGTGCTGTGTGTAAGGGTGTTTGTTGCTCTTCAATGCTGCGATCTTTGCCATAGCCATCGCTGTCCACGGTAGTGTCGTAGTATCAGGGTCTTTTGTTGTAGTAGTTCGTATGGATTGTGAGTGCCGACATTACGGTTGAATCAGATCGCGACTTCTTGGCCGCTTTAGCATATTAAAAAGGCGTCGCGGATGACACAGCGCAAGATGCAGTATACCCAGTGTGTGCAGTAGCCGCTGTGGCTCTCGTGTGCACAGTTTTCGACGTGACGCAGGCTCTTAAACGTGCCATAGCGAGTATGGTAGAGTACTTTGAGGGCGCACGAGTTGTTGTTTTTATAGTGCCGTCTACGCGTAAACTGCGTAAGTCCTCTCGGCAATTTCTTGATCTGTCGCCTCATCGCCCTGATCTTGCTTAATGGCTACCATCTTGGGCACAGGAGCTCAGGGGAAGAGAAATTGCGAAAAAGAGAGAGAAGGAGAGGGAGCGGCAGGGGGAAGGGGAGAGGGAGATAGAAAAAAAGGAGAAAGGTAGAAAGAGAAAAATGAAAACAGTGCAGGGACTGTGTGTAATTTCGAATTTGCATACGCGCATGTGTGCGTGCGTGCATGTTTGTGTTGTATCTGTTTGCGTGCATGTTGTATGATTCGTCACCATAATGTATGCATGCATAAGTTGATGGCCTGTGGCGTCAAGTTTGCTTCCTTTTTTATATATTCTTTTAATGAGTTTTTTTTTCCTTTTCTATATACTTTTTTTATTTTCTTTGTTTTCCTTTTTTTTCCTTGCGTGTTTGTAAGTGTTGTAAAAGTTGATGCTGCTTTCCTAATAACTCATCATTGTCCGTCTGAGTTATTCACTTGCTTCATGTGATGGAGTTGTTTGGCAATTATATGACTGTTGTTGTTTACTGCAATGATTTATCTCCGTTTTTTGTTTTTGTTTTTTTGTTGTTGATGATAATCTCATTTCCCTTTGAGCTTTGCTTCTTCGTCCGTTTTGCTGCATTCGGCCTCATGGCTTCTTGTTGTTGTTATTGTTACTGTTTTATTTTTTATTGTTGTTATTATTGTTGTTGATGTTGTTATTGCTATTATTGTTTTATTATTATTATCATTCCTATTATGATTATTGTTATTGTTATTATCATTATTATTATTATTATAATAATTATTATTATTATTGTTGTTATTGTTTATTATTATTATTATTGTTATTATTGTTTATTATTATTATTTTTCCTCCTCTTGTATCCTCGCTCCATTTATCGCTCTTGTCACCGAGGAGGCAAGTGGGTTCTGTAATAAATCTCTCGATAGGAACATGACAAGGAAAATTATTTATAAAAAGAAAAAATAAACTCGTGTCATGTTATGTTTTGTTGCCATTTTTAGTTTGCATAGTGGCATGGGTGGGTGGGGGGGAAGGGGATAGGGGGAGGGGGTGTAAAGAGGTCAGTTTTTTTGTGATTTGTCTGCATGCGGTCTGCGTGTGGTTGCGTGCGTGTCTGTCTGTTTTTATTTGCGATGGTGCGTGGGTTCTGGGTTTGTTTACTGAATACGTTTTTGCATTTATGGAACCTTTTTTTTTTATTGTTTTGCTGTTGTTATTGTAGTGATTTTTTGGATAGCAGATCTTAATGGCGTGTTAAGATGTATTTCTCAGCTGATGCCGTCGACATATCGGGCAGGGCTGTGTGGATGTCGAATCGATAGTGGCACTGGCTCGAGTTTTAATTGGTGTCGTTGTTAATTGTTGTCGTTGTTTTAAACGTTTTCTCAAATGTTCTTTGTTTTTTTCATATTCTGTGAATTTTTTTTCGCATTGTCATAACATTTTTTTTTTTTTTTTTACCTTTTTTATATTTTTCATATTCATTTATTCATCTCGCGAGGGATATATCTGCTCGCATTTCGCTTATAAAGTCTTTCATGTATTTATTCATTAACAAGACTCAAGACAACCCAAGAAAATAGGAATCTGATACCCGATGATTCACACACTGGAAGTCATGTTAATCCTTGCAAAAAAAAAAAAAAAAAAAAAAAAAAAAAAAAAAAGTAGAGGGAAAATTAAAGATAATAATAAGGTCAAGTGAATTATGCTCGCGGCGCTAGGCTTCCCCCGGTTGTCACGCAGCGTCGCGTTTGTGGCATAGATATGTCAAGAATTTATGACACTGGGGGTTCATGTTCCTGCGCGGGTCGGTGAAGCACACTCGAAACGTTTCAGTTATGTCTCCTTAAAGAGTAATAAAGCCTTGCGTTCTCAGTGTTCATTATCCCGTGATTGCGTATCGAATTCAAAGGAAATGTTGATGATTTGATATGTAATATGTTTGCGCAGGTTATTATTATGAGGAAGATTGCGGCGGGGGGCGGGGACGGGGGGGGCTGAGGTCGGGGGGGGG
>NC_061832.1:23396224-23398724 GCF_019202785.1 Penaeus chinensis
TAAGGAGAGGGAAAAGAGGCGTGTGGGGGGGGGGGGGGGGGGAGTTGGCGTCTGCCTCGTCCCGCTCTCCAGGGCTGTAATATCAGGTTTGTGTCGAAATTTGAAGGTTCGGTGGTGTGTGAAATTAACTTCTTCATTTTCCTTTCTCTTGTTTTCTTTTCCTTCACTTTTGCATTTTCTCTTGAATTGTGGAGGTTATAAGGATGGCACTGTTTACAGAGGAGAGAAATAGTCCTTATAGTCTTCGACCTCAGTTACAAGTGCTATATTTCCATGTGTGGTATTAAATCATATGGTTATGTGTTATCATTTGTATAAACAGTGGCATTTTATAATTTATATTTCTGTTTTTTGTATGTACCATTAAATTACATATCTAGACATATCAAAGTATGCCTTTGTTTAGGATGATAGCTTCTGGTGGTCATTCGCGCCCCCGCCATCGCGCTTGCGTGGCCGAGGCGCGCTTGGAACGGCCTGGGGATGACTCGAGGAAACGTTTTATTGACGTGATAAGACGTTTTCCCGTATGGAATGAACCTTGATTGGAAGGTTTGAATTGCATCATTGGCGTCCTTGCGGTGTGGGAGGTCATTTCGTTGGGTTCTTGCCTGTCCTCGCAGGGCCTCGCTTCCGGGCCTTGAGGCGTGGTGGCATGGGAAATCGCCCCGGGGTGGGTCCGGGTGGGAGCAAATCGCCGCTACGAGCTGGACGGAACCTTTTTTGAAGGGTAATTTCCATGGAATGTCTGGAGAGTGCAGGGACGATCGCTTGTTTTTTTTTTTTTTTTTTTTTTTTTTTTTTTTTTTTTTGAGGTAATGTTTGCGTCATTGGTATAGGCTACGAAAATAGTTTGGAAGTGTACGAGTATACACGGTATGTTTAAGCTGAACTCTCCTGTTGAGGAGACCTGATGTCCGAGACAGTTTTTTTCTCTCGTTCGTTCTTTCCCTCTCTGTGCAGCGAAGACATCAGGATCATTCCATCAGGACAGAATGATGAAGGTGCCTAGCGACGCCGCATCGTATTGTGTCGAGGAAAGACTCCCGGAATGCCTTGTAATATATGTCATTGGCTCTGCGCGAATGTACTGCGGCGCGTCGCCCCCTCCCCCCCCCCCCCTCCCTGTTACATGATAGTGCCAGCTCTTATTGACAGCCTCTCGTAGGCGGCATCGCTCCATGATGTTTCCCTTAATGGCTCAAACTCCATTCTCGAAAGTGCGCCGTAGTCGAATTGTTTAATGGTGCCACTAGCCCGGTGGCTGTTGCTTTTATTGGCACTTCGAAACTTAGCTTAGAAAGCCCGGCTTCACCTCGGCGTTTTGTGGCGTCGTATTTTCTTTTTGTTTATTTGTTTTGTTGTTACTTTTCTATCGGCTTGAACTGAAATTTGCCAAGTTTTATATTTGTATTACTTCACGATGGCTCGTTGATACCCCCCCCCACCCCCACCCCCCTCTCTCTCTCTCTCTCTCTGAATGATGCTGAATGCAGCACGAGAGGAAACTGGCTTCCCCTCGGGCGCGCGGGTCCATTTCCCGGGAGTCAGTGCCTGATGGCGCCGCATTAACCCGGGAGGTTAGCTAGCAATGGCATTCATTGCCGGGCAACACTGATTCATAGCTGGCAATTCTTCTTTCATGGCCAGAGCGCTCGGCGGAGGCACCGGCTGACGCATTTGGCGGCGGTGGGCGGGATCGCGATAAGTCGCATGCCCAGTCAAGGCCCCGGGCAGTGAGCGCTGGGAATTGCTAGTTTTAATGAATTCACTTTCTTATAGTGCCAGTCGCAGGAAATGAGAGGCACTTGTCTCTGTGTGAAGGGCCTTCAGAACTACTGTGAATGTGGGTTCGTAATTCTCTGTCAGGTGAACGGGTGGCTGTTATTGCGAAAGCTTTGGCGAGGATAGGATTTGTGGGTATCTTCCTAAGGGGGAGGGAGATTGGAGGAAGGAATGGTGCAGGAGGGGAGGAAGGGGGGTAGGGGGTTGGGGAAAGAAGAGGAGCAGGAGGGGAGAAAAGAAGTAATATTAATAGAAAAACCAGGAAAAGAATTACAAACTAATTAGAAAAAGGTGGGGGACGAGGAGAAGAGTATTATGTCGAAGGCATGACCCAGCCTGCTTCGGATGACAGGAGACAGTGCCTCTCTTACGGGTGCCAATTAGCGCCCGAATGACGGAAAGCATAGCTGTCTTTATGGGCAAGGAGTGCCAACTCAAGATGCTTGGCACTTCCCCTGAATGGCACTCTGCCTCTCGTAAAGCAGAGGTAGAGCAGAAATGAGTACAAATCTATTTTTAATTGCGTAATGCGTTTCTGATGATTCTTCTCTCTTCCTCAGGTAAGCGCTGACCCTCTCCCCCCATTCGGCCCACGACCTGCCCTGGTACTTTAGGGCGGAAGGTACTGTTCTTTATTTATGTTTTCGGTGGTATTTTAGTAAAGTCTCTTTGTGTGTGTGTGTGTGTGTCCTGCTGAGGTACCAAGGCATCTTTT
>NC_061832.1:23405783-23410783 GCF_019202785.1 Penaeus chinensis
TCGCCTATATCTGAATCCGCGCCTTTGTCCTCCTTCTCCGTTTCCTCTATCCTCTCTTTCTCCCTCGTTTAATCCTCGCCTTCGACCTCCTCCTTCCTCCAAGTCAAATCCCCCTCTTCCTCCTCCTCTTTTTCCTCCTTCTCTTCAAATCCGTGCCTTCGCCTTTCTCCCCCTTTTCCTCCTCCTCTTTTTCCTCCTTCTCTTCAAATCCGTGCCTTCGCCTTTCTCCCCCTTTTCCTCCTCCTCTTTTTCCTCCTCCTCTTCCCCAAGTCAACTCCTAACCTTCGCCTTCCTCCCCCTTTTCCTCTCCTCTTCCCAAGTCAACTCCTCCCCTTCGCCTTCCTCCCCCTTTTCCTCCTTCCCTTCCCCAAGTAAAACTCCTAACCTTCGCCTTCCTCCCCTTTTCCTCCACCTCTTCCCCAAGTCAACTCCTAACCTTCGCCTTCCTCCCCCTTTTCCTCCTTCCCTTCCCCAAGTCAACTCCTAACCTTCGCCTTCCTCCCCCTTTTCCTCCTTCTCTTCCCCCAAGTCAACTCCTCACCTTCGCCTTCCTCCCCCTTTTCCTCCTTCTCTTCCCCAAGTCAACTCCTCACCTTCGCCTTCCTCCCCCTTTTCCTCCTTCCCTTCCCCAAGTCAACTCCTAACCTTCGCCTTCCTCCCCCTTTTCCTCCTTCCCTTCCCCAAGTCAACTCCTAACCTTCGCCTTCCTCCCCCTTTTCCTCCACCTCTTCCCCAAGTCAACTCCTAACCTTCGCCTTCCTCCCCCTTTTCCTCCACCTCTTCCCCAAGTCAACTCCTAACCTTCGCCTTCCTCCCCCTTTTCCTCCTTCCCTTCCCCAAGTCAACTCCTAACCTTCGCCTTCCTCCCCCTTTTCCTCCTTCCCTTCCCCAAGTCAACTCCTAACCTTCGCCTTCCTCCCCCTTTTCCTCCTCCTCTTCCCCAAGTCAACTCCTAACCTTCGCTTTCCTCCCCCTTTTCCTCCTCCTCTTCCCCAAGTCAAGTCCTCACCTTCGCCTTCCTCCCCCTTTTCCTCCTCCTCTTCCCCAAGTCAACTCCTCACCTTCGCCTTCCTCCCCCTTTTCCTCCTCCTCTTCCTCGTACCCCTAATTCTCCCTGTTTCCCTTCCTGTCTTCGCCATCTTTCACGCGGTCGTTACAAATGAGACGCCGCAGTGTCTCGTCTGCCAGGTGCTGCAGTGTTGTCTTGCGCGGAAGGGCGGAGGGGGACGGGGGTTGGGGGGGAGGGGAAGGGGGGAGTGGAAGAGGGTTGGGGCGGAGGGGAGAGGGGAGTAACGGAGGGGAAGAGGGTTGGGGCGGAGGGGAGAGGGGAGTAGTGGAGGGGAAGAGGGGTTGGGTTGGGGTGGAGGGGAGAGGGGAGTAGCGGAGGGGAAGAGGGGTTGGGGCGGAAGGGAAAGGGGAGTAGCGGAGGGAAAGAGGGGTTGGGGCGGAGGGGAGAGGGGAGTAGTGGAAGAGAAGAGAGGAGAACGAGAAGGGAAACAGGGAGGGGATAAGAGGGAAGAAGAGAGAGAAAGGAGAGGGGAAAGAGGATAGAGTGAGAGGGGGAGAGAGAGTTAAAAAGCCTGGCATGTCACGTGACAACCCAGAAAGGAAGAGAGTCATGACGAAATGGGAAGGACGGCCGGACAGAGAGGGGGTGGGGGTGGAGGGGCGGCTTCGCAGAATACCTGGCGGACGCGGGCGGGACCAAACCATGTCCCCTCACGCAAGGCACGGCAAACACGCCTGCAAATGTGAACCTGTTAACACTTGCATAACACAAGAAAGCGTCGGCGAGCGGACACATATTGCTACATCGAGGGTTCCGGTATCCAGAAATGCCGTCATAAACGTAATAAAGATTAAAAAAAACAAAACATAAACCAAGAGAACATACTCCACCCCCCCCCCCCCCTCTCATTCTCTCTCTCTCTCTCTCTCTCTCTCTCTCTCTCTCTCTCTCTCTCTCTCTCTCTCTCTCTATCTCTATCTCTATCTCTATCTCTATCTCTATCTCTATCTCTCTCTCTCTCTCTCTCTCTCTCTCTCTCTCTCTCTCTCCCCCCCCCCCCCCCCCCCCCCCCTCAACGAACATCTAAAAATCCCTAAAATGGAGCCCGCTATCGTTATTAATTTCCGACATGACCCTAAAACTTTTCATTTTCATCAAAAACAACGCGATAATTTCGTTTAAAGTTGCGTTTTAAGTTGGACGTGTAATAATGGCCGAGGTCTTGGAAGCCGGACCCGCAAACGACGGCGAGCGAAGAAGCAAGAGAGAAGGAAGGGAGGGAGGCGAAGGGAGTGGGAGGGAGGGAAGGAGGGAAGGGGGAGGGAGTGGGAGGGAGGGAAGGAAAGAGAGAGAGGAAAGGAAGGGGGAAGGACGGAGGGAGGGAGAGAAGGGGGATGAGAAAGGATGGAAGGAAGAAAGGAGGGAGGGAGGGAGGAAGGGAGGGAGGGAGGGAGGGAGGGAGGGAGGGAGGAAGGGAGGAAGGTGGGAGGGATGGAGCGAGGGAGGAACTAAGAAAAAAAAAAAAAAAAAAACAGAAAGCAAGAAAGAAAAATCGAACGAGCGCAAGAACAAGCAAACACGAGCCAGAGAACTACGGAATTAATGGGAAGTCTGAGAACCAGTTCCGAGAGTTTGTCTGTTTACCTTTGCTTGGATGACGTCATTCCCACGCCCCTCCCCCTCCCCCGTTCCTTCCCCTCCCCTCCCCCCGCCCATTTGACTCGGGGCTTGTGGTCTAGATCGAGAATGCGGTATTAAGAGGCTTCTTCGAAAGCTCGCCGCAATGACCCCCGCTTATCATGCCGCTTCCATCCTTATTATCGGCCTTCCGAGGCGACCTCCGCCTCCGCCGCCCGCCCTCGCCCTCTGCCGTGCCTCCTGCAGCCCTACTACGTGTTCTTAACACCTCCCTTACACACCACACACCACACACACACACATACTTACATACATACATACATACATACATACATACATACATACATACATACATACATACATACATACATACATACATACACACATACACACACACACACACACACACACACACACACACACACACACACACACACACACACACACACACACACACACTCACTCACTCACTCACACTCATTATATCATTTTTTTCTAGCTCTGACTCTGTACGTCCGGTTGCCTCTCGTCTCGTCTCGTATCGTATCCCCCCCCCCTTTCCCTCTCTCGCTCTTGCTCTTACTCTCACGCTCACGCTCACTCCCTCGCTCACTCCCTCTCCTCCAATCACAAACACAACCGGCGTGGCGCATCCCAGGCCGCAGGGTTTGGACCAACACCGAAATCAGTGTCTTCCGCTATCAGACGCGACGCTGCTAATCAACCCCGCTGAGCACACACGTCAACCGCGGAGGCAGATACAGAGCCAGCGGCGGCGTCCTGCGGCACCAGGGCGGAAGTCAGCTGACCGGCTCGCTTTGGGGATTCAGAACGCATGTTCATTGAAGATTCAGAGAGTACGTTTGAGATTCAGAAAGTGCGTTTGAGATTCAGAAAGTGCGTTTGAGATTCAGAAAGTGGTTTTGAGATTCAGAAAGTGCGTTTGAGATTCAGAAAGTGCGTTTGAGATTCAGAAAGTGCGTTTGAGATTCAGAAAGTGCGTTTGAGATTCAGAAAGTGCGTTTGAGATTCAGAAAGTGCGTTTGAGATTCAGAAAGTGAGTTTGAGATTCAGAGAGTGCGTCTGATAATTTTTTGTTTAAAGTGCGTTTGAGAGTGAGAGAGTGCGTCTGAGAATCAAACAAGAAACCGCTTTGAAAGAACCTTAGAGCACGACTTTATTAAATCTTACAAAGTGCCGCTGAAACTCACAAAAAGGCGAATTCTGCATCAAGATAACAAATCAAATTACCGTAGACCCCAGACACACGGAAAAGAGCAAACAAATAAAAAAATGGACTAGCCACACACGGACACGAAACGCACATGGCCGGCTATGGGGGAACGCGCACGATAACACAATCAATAAATAACCAGAACAGAACAGTTATAAAGGTTGAGAACTGTTGATGGGAGGGAGAGAAGGAAGATGGAAGACAGATAATAGGACATGGGAGACAAAAAGAGGGAGATAAAAAGGAGATAATGGAGATGGAAGACAGATGATAGGAATGAGAGAGAAAATTTGTAGGGAGATATAAGGGAGAGAAGGCAGATGGAATACAGGATGGGACATGGGAAGAAAAAGAGGGAGATAAAAGGGAGAAAAGGGAGATGGAGGACAGATGATAGGAAATGGGAGAGAAAAAGAGGAAGATGGAAGGGAGAGAAGGAAGATGAAAGACAGATGATAGGAAATGAGAGAGAAAAAGAAGGAGATGAGGGATGGAAGAGAAAAAAAAAAACGAGATGGAGGAGGGGAATAAGAGAATGGAAAAAGGAAAAAAACGAACACAGAAAAGGAGAGGCAGAACAGAGAAAGGGGAGACGGAAGAGAGGGAAGGAAAAAAAAAGGGGGAAATAAAAAAAATAGCGAGAGAAACATCAACCAACGACAAAACACTAACGCAAAATCCCGTTCGCTATAACAAACTTTTCCTAAAATTAAAACAGCAACGTCGTAAGCACTACTATGCCCATAAAACGAAAAGAACGAGACCCCAAAATCCACAACATGAAACAAGGAAAAAAGAATCAGGGGTGAAAAGGAATTCGCGAAAATGCTAATAAGGAAACTTAAACAAACAAAAGTGGGACAGAATATTTCTCCCCCCCCCCCCCACGCTGTCTCTCCTTAACCAAGGGCGTCACGATCCAAATTCTGCGACAGGGAAGGAAGGCGGAGGGAAGGGAGGGGAAGGGAGGGGAAGGAGGGGTAGGATGGGGCAGAAGGATGGGGTAGGGGAGCGAGGGAAAGAGGGGGGTGTAGAATGGGGCAGAAAGAAGGGGGAGGGGAGGGAGGGAAAGGGGTGTAGGGAAGGGCAGAAGGATGGGGTAGGGGAGCGAGGGAAAGG
>NC_061832.1:23418283-23422625 GCF_019202785.1 Penaeus chinensis
TTCCCGAATGCCCACAGAAACGCGGCGCTTGAGAGAAGTGTCACGTGACCCAAAGAAGCTCTTCTGGATCCCAATCCTATTTAAATTCATAAAGTTATCAAACTGCCATCGAGTTTCTTTCTTCTGCTACGCTTAGGAGGTACGAGTAGGGGGGGGGGGGCTAGGGGGGAGACGGAGGGTTAGGGGGTATAGTGGGGGAGATACGTCTTTTAGATGTTTATAGCCTGCGATGGAGTTTATGGAGTGGAGGCGAAGAGCGGCGAGTGATGACTTGTGCTTGAGTGACAGGGGGAGGGGGGGGGGGAGGAGGAGGAGGAGGAGGAGGAGGAGGAGGAGGAGGAGGAGGAGGAGGAGGAGGAAGATAAGGAGTAGGAGGAAGAGGAGGAAGAGAAGGAAGAGGAGGAAAAGGAGGAGGAAAAGGAGGAGGAAGAGGAGGAGGAGAGGGAGAGCAAGAGGAATAGAAGGCACTGACAGGTGAGACCGGCGACCCGGCGACCCACCACCATACTCGACCACACTATCAGCGCTGAACGCAACGGCACAAACACAAACGACACAAACGCTTAGAGCCAACGAACAGATCACCAAAGCGAGCACACATCCACAAACAGCAAACGCGGCGTAAAAGTACATCCGCGAAGCATTACAACCGAGACAAGCGCACACCGACTGCATATAAACCAGCACCCTCCCTACGCCATGCCACACCGACCTTCCGCGCTCTCGCAAGGACGCGGGCACGGGACGTAGACTGCATACCGATCGTGCCCCGCGCATATCTAGTCTGGCATTGGTTACATTGCCGTGCCAGAGGTGATTAAAGACCCCGGAAATAAGTTCAAGTCAGACGCACACACACAGACTTACACATATACATACGTGCAGTACATAATATATGCATAAAACACACATCCCTACATGTGCATAAATAAACACATCAATAATTAAATAAACATGAACACAGACACACACACACACACACACACACACACACACACACACCGATATACGGACATACACACAGACACATCGAAATATACACACAAACAGACACGTAAATAAACACACACACACACACACACACACACACACACACACACACACACACACGCACACACACACACACACACACTAAGCCGTATTAACACCCCGTCGGCATTCAGCTGTCGAAACACCAGTTACAAGAGGAGTCTCTCTGCTAACACGGCTGACGTTAATGAAAGAATAAAAGTGGCGAGGGAACCGGTGAGCGAGAGGCGAGTCGAAATTAGACTCTTACACTAGAAAACAAATCGAGACTCATCCGCATGCACACACACACACACACACACACACACACACACACACACACACACACACACACAACACACACACACACACACACACAACACACACACACACACACACACATACACATACACATACACACACACACACACACATGCACACGCACACGCACACACTGGTAGTTACTGATCCATACACCACAAGTACATACGAACACAAATCGGCACTCATATCTGCCCACAAACATCCAGATACATACAATAACAAAAACGGACGCCCACAGACACATACATACAAAGAGACAGACAATAATCGGTGCATAGTTGCCCCCTCACCCCCCCAAAAAAAAAAAAAAAATGCATAAAGAGATACCAATCGGCGCGTGCACACAAACACACACACACACACTCCCCTCCCAGTCTTCTTATCTCTCCCTGTGTCCCTTCTCTTCTTTCTCCCACTCCCCTCGCCTTTTCTCCCCTCGTCCATTGCTCCGCTGACTCTCATCAGAATATACTACGCTCAAGTTGCGCTTAATTCGTAGTAACGATCGGCTAACACACAATCCTATTAGAATAACTTCAGGCCAAGCTATTAAGGGCTCAACAGCAAGCGGCGGGGAGGGGGCAGCGTCCCCGTTTTTAAACGGGGAATATTCTAGACAACAGGCGGGAGGGACGGGGAAAACCTACACATGTACACGGACAAACAAATTTACATACTCATACACACATACGCACACACACACACACACACACACACACACACACACACACACACACGAAGACAGAAACTACAAAGACAGACAGAAACACAAGGACTATGGGCAATGCAACGACACAGAGACCGAGACCGAGGCACAAAGACCACCTCCAGCGCCCGACCAACTCCGGCCTGGCTCCGCACCTACTCCCCGAACGAACAGTTCACCAGCGATATATATCAAAGGGATTCATAAAGGCATCAACCTTAATTAAAAAACTCGACGTTCACTGATTACACAGCCTATGGGGGCGGGGGTGGAGGGGGTGGAAAGAAAAGTGGTGAAACTTGGAACAGAGAAATTAACTTACGTAAAACTGTGATCGCGTGTAAAAGGGTGGGGAGAGTTCGAAGAAATGCTGAAGAGAAAACTGAACAACGAGAATAACAGAGAGAGAAAAAAAAACTTGATGGGGTGGGGTAGGAGTTAACCCAATCGCCCCGTATGGCAAGAATAGATGCCAAAGTTTATTTAGTGTAATTACACATAGTTGGCTCTACAAGTGCTTAGTGACCAAGGAGCCTGTTATTAGTCCTACCTATCTCAACTGTTTACCCTTTTCCTTGACTCTTGGAAAGGGTCTTTTGCATTATTTCACTGTCTTAAATGTTATCGAGATATTAATAAAAATTTTGATAATCATAACATCAACAACAATAATAACAGTATCGATATCAATTGTATAAAAAGAAAAACACATTTTCCAACCAATTCAAGGAATGGGGAAATCACGATCGGTCACTAGGGCTACTGATAGACTCCTTACCGGCTGAGCACACGTGGAGCCATCTGTATGTAGCAACATTCACAAAAAAAATACAGGGGGCAGAGCTTAAATCCGGGGCAGTTTGGGTTAAAGACTTAGGAGGGGAAAATGAAAGAAATGCCAATGAAAAATGAAACTAAACCTACCAATTTCGTAACCTGCGAGAATGATAAACTGTCCGACCGTTTTCATGACACATAAGCTATGATACATAAAAAGACCCGTGGACTACGTTTACTCCCATAAAGCCTAAGCAGTTACCCTGACTATATTTTGACAGGGTTATATGAGGCTATACATTTTTTTTATCGAGAGTAGTTGGTGAATGCCACATGTCCGAATATCACCAATTTGTATCAATGATCATATAATCATGACCACCGATCTGTCAAGTGCACATTTATATACACGCGCGCGCACCACACACACACACACACACACACACACACACACACACACACACACACACACACACACACACACACACACACACACACACACACACACACACACACACACACACACACACACACACATACTATATATATACATATATATATATATATTTATATATATATGAGGAGGAAAATACCCTCCCCCTCCCCGTAGGGCCACTCCCCTCCCCCCCTCCCTGCATAGCCAGTGCCAGCGAAACGCCCCCGACCGCAGCCTTCGCAACCCCGGCCCCAATAAGATCGCCAATCGATGGACGTAAAACTGACTTAATTACACAAATTCAAGCGCAGTGCAAAGAGCCGCCGGGAGGGGGCGCGCGCATCTCATTCCCATAATGTGGAGCAGCGCGACCCCCTTCCTTCCCCTCCTCGCATGAAAACGTAAACACGCACCTGTCCGCACACCAGGTCGCTAACGCACACTGACATGAGTACACACGTGTGTTCTTACATACGCACATCCATACACACAAAGTCATCCGGAAAATGTACATTTTCCTTTACGTGGTCAGTATTAGCCAACTCTATATTGACTAATTAATTTTTTCCCTTTACATGAACGGCACTGTTATCGATATATCTAAACATACACACCTAAGTGTATATGTATGTATGTATTTTATGTATATGTTGTTATGTATGTATGTATGTATGTATGTATGTAGTATTTTATGTATGTATGTTTGTATGTATGTATGTAAGTATTGTATGTGTATGTATGTGTATGTATGTGTATGATTGTATTATGTATATGTTTGTATATTTATATTTATGTATATATAGATGTATTTTTATTATATATATATATATATATATATATATATATACATATACATACATCCACACACACAATTTTGTCTATGCGTGCGTGTGCTTGCGTCCTACGCGGCACCAGCGAGTGACACCTGCTGCCAAGTCCAATATTCCTCTCCGATATCACACAAAGATACACTCGAGCTAACTAACGCTGAAAGCAACAAAGCAGAGCGGCTACAATGGGGGAACAAGGAACGCGTAATAAACAAATACGTAGCAGGAAACACACACAAAGTTACACTCCTGCGTCGACCT
>NC_061832.1:23427725-23432725 GCF_019202785.1 Penaeus chinensis
CAAACAGGATGCCCTATGTGGCGTCGTCAGAAAACTGCCTTGGTCGAAGAGGGGAATCAACTCAACAAGCAGAAGGAGAAGGAGAAAGAGAAACAAAAAAAAGACGGAAAGAATGAAATAGAGTGCGCGAGTGAAAGGGAGAGGGAGAAAGGGAGATAGGGGAAGGGAGAAAGGGAAATAGGGGAAGAGGGAGGGAGGGAGGGAGGGAGGGAGGGAGGGAGGGAGGGAGGGAGGGAGGGAGAGAGAGAGAGAGAGTTAGAGAGAGAGGAGGGAGGGAGGGAGGGAGGGAGGGAGGGAGGGAGGGAGGGAGGGAGGGAGAGAGAGAGAGTTAGAGAGAGAGGGAGAGAGAGAGGGAGAGAGAGAGTTAGAGAGAGAGAGAGAGAGAGAGAGAGAGAGAGAGAGAGAGAGAGAGAGAGAGAGAGAGAGAGAGAGAGAGTTAGAGAGAGTTAGAGAGAGAGAGAGAGAGAGAGAGAGAGAGAGAGAGAGAGAGAGAGAGAGAGAGAGAGAGAGAGAGAGAAGAGAGAGAGAGTAGACGCAGAGTAAGACAGAGTGAGAGAGAGAGCGACAGAGATGCAGAGAGAGAGAGAGAGAGAGAGGGATGAGAGAGAGAGAGAGCACAGAGGAGAGAGAGGAGAGAGGAGAGAAGAGAGAGGCGAGAGGAAACGAGCAAGCAGAGAATGAGATGAGAGATAAGAGAGAGAGAAAGAGAGAGAGAGAGAGAGAATGAGAATTAGGAGAGAGAGACAGAGAGAGAACCAAACAGTCAGACAGGTAGAGAAAAAAGAGAGAATAAATTAAAAAAAAAAACAGGTGAGGAATATATGGAGAGAACAATAAGCATACCAACACCCACACCTACTCTATACACAGCCTACTTGTCAAACACAGATTAGGTCTAGATTATTTGAGCGTAAACAACATTTTCCGGACCATTTTACAAAACGATAATGGTAATCATATTCTGCCAAAATGAATACAGACTAAATAACACAAAATAATGCCTCGTTTCGCAATATCTAGAGAACGCATTTTACAAATTCAAAATTCATCAGAATCCACATGACCACGCCCACAACTATTAAAAAAAAAAAAAAAAAAAAAAATTCCATAATCGCCGCCACAACCACGACTCTCCATCATTATCGACATCACAACAACCAATTCAATCAATATCATCATCACATTCGCTATATCTCTTTGTAACACATCAGTTAGAGTGACGAAGCGCATGCGCATTATAGTTACGACAGACAAGCATTTAATTAAGCCAGTCACTCAGACATCGATAGAGGTTGCGCATTTAATCAACTCTCGACACAGATACGGTTTTCAATCTACTGTAGCTATCGAGAGAGATGGTACTTTCAATCGAGCTGTCATGAGGCGACAGTACTCCCAGCCTAGCTAGCGAAAGACAGCATTGCCTTCATCGCAACAACAGAGACGACAGCGCTCTCAACCAATCTGCCAAGACCGTTCAAACATCCAAAAATAAATTATAAAACAATAACAAAATTCAACAGAGCACTCCAGTCAAGAGAGAGAGAGAGAGAGAGAGAGAGAGAGAGAGAGAGAGAGAGAGAGAGAGAGAGAGAGAGAGAGAGAGAGAGAGAGAGAGAGAGAGAGAGAGAGAGAAGAGAAAGAGAAGAGAAAGAGAAAGAGAAAGAGAGGAAGAGAAAGAGGGAAAGAGAGAGAGAAAGAGAAAGATAAAGAGAAAGATAAAGAGGGAAAGAGAAAGAGAAAGAGAAAGAGAAAGAGAAAGAGAGGAAGAGAAAGAGAGAATGAGAAAAAGAAAGAGAGAGAAAGAGAAAGAGAGAAAGAGAGAGAAGGAGAAAAAGCGAGAGAGAGAGAGAAGAAAGAAAGAAAGAATGAAAGAAAGATAGAAAAAGAGAAAGAGAGAGAAAAAGAGAAAGAGAGAAAAAAAGCACGCATCCAATCGGAAATAAAGAAGAGAGAAGCGAGCAGGACGGCAGAAGGAGGAGGAGCCCGGGAGGACCAAGGACCGCACAACGAAACCCCCCCGAGGATTATCCTTCCGCGTCCCTCCCGCCTGAGTCTTCGCAGTGTCTTATTTACGGGCGGACTCCTCGACCCCGACACTGACCAAGGGCAGATCGAGGGCCTTGGGCACGGAAGAGGGAGGGGGGGAGGGGGGGAAGGGGGAGATGGAAGGGGTGAAGGGGGAGATGGAAGGAGGGGAAGGAGGAGATGGAAGGGGGTGAAGGGGTGGGGAAGAGAGTGATAAGGGAGGAGTAGAAGGGGGAGATGGGAAGGGGTGGAGGAGGGGATGAAGGGGGAGATGGAAGGATGTGGGGGAGGTAGGGGAGGGGATGAAGAGGGTGGGGGAGGAGAGATGGACGAGGGTGGGGAGAGAAGAGAGGAGGCAAGGAGGAGGAGGTAGAAAGGAAGAGGGGGGAGAAAGAAGTGGAAGAGAGAAAAGAGGAGAGGGGAGAATGGAAAGGGCGGTAGGAGGATGGGGAGGGGGATGCAGGGGGAAGAGAGGGTGAGGACCAGCAGAGAGAGGATGAGAGGAGGAAAAAGGACTATGGAGAAGGGGAGAGAATAAGAGAAAAAATTTGGTGAGAAGAAGAAGAAGAAGAAGAACTGGAGGAAGAGAGAAGTTTCAATAATAATCACTAATAACATCAACAAAAAAATAACAACAACAGTGGGATATGCAAACGAAGAAAAAATCATGATGGAGAAAGGAATAAACGATAAAAAGAAGACCATAAAACATGCAAGAAGATTTCAGGAAAGACGCGAAAATTAAACTGAAAAAGACGACGAAGAGCCAGCAATTACCAGCGAAGGAAAGCCAAGCGTGGGAGAACAAGGGGCAACAACCAAGAGCGAAGACCGGGCACCACGCTATTGCAAGGGCGCACGCATGCAACGGCTCAATGATGTCCTAAAGAGATCACTCAAACTCCTGATGACTCACTTAACGCCCACCCCCACCCCCACCCCCCTCCAGCACCTCCCCCTACCCCCCGCAATCTCCTCTCCCTTGCCCTTCCCCGGCTCTCCCGCCCCCACCAATCGCGGCCAAGTCCATCTCAACTTGAACAAGTCAACACCAAGTCAATCACGAATCGGAAACCAACCCTTTCATCTGGGGCTTAAAAAACGACTCGCCTATGTTGCAAGTTGCACACCCGCAACACCTCATTAAGGCATCGAGTCCCACTAATTACCTGCGCTAACCGACAGCCATTTGTTTAATTTCTCTCACTCGCGACCAGGCACGCCGCCCGCGCCGCCCGCTCAATCATCGCCCGAGAACGGAGGAGGAACGCCCACTCCGGGGATAGGGGGAGGGGGTTCATGGCGGAGAATGGGAGAGGAGGGAGGAGAGAGGTGGAGGAGGAGAATGGGAGAGAAGGAAGGAGAATGGGAGGGAAGGGAGGAGAGAGGTGGAGGAGGAGAACGGGAATAGGGAAATACAAAGTAAACGAAACCAACCAAACAAACACATCATTAATATTCACAAAAAAACAAGAAAGAAAACCAGAACAAACAGAAAAAAAAGCGAAAAAAACAGCACACAAGCGCGGCCCCGGGCACCGAGGCCGAAGTGGCGACACATTCGCGGGCAATTCGCGTGATGCTTCCGAAAGCCGCCCCGAAGCACCGCTCCGCCGCCGCCACTTTGCTTCATCACTCAGTCTAATCACCACCATCACAACAACTCGTAGCGGCCTAAAGAAGGGAAAAAGAGGACGCACTTTGGCAAATGAGTTCACTTTTCATCTTCATAGCCAGCCCTGAGCCGCCCCCCTCCCCCTCCCCCTCCACCATCCTCTTCCTCTTACTTCTGCTCCTCCCGTTTCTTCTCTCCTCTGTCTCTTTCCTTTTTTTTTTTTTCCTTCTTTATCCTTCTCTCAGCCTCTCTCCAAACAACACTAGCCTCCTTCAGCATACCCGGCAAACTCCATCACACAGAAGCACCGGATTTTTTTTCTTTCTTTCTTTTTGCGAACAACATAATTTTAATGCATTACTTCTTTAATACTTATCCACTTATCCTTCCACCGACAGAGGGCGCGATGCCGGATCTTCCTCGTTCTTATTCCTTAATGCTACTTGTATCTCTGCGCATCCTCCTCGTATTAATATTGACGTTTCAAAACGCTGTCAGTGCCGATTTTTCGCTTCCCTTTCAGGCACACGTGTCAAAGAGGCCGTCGCTCGTGCCTTCCTCGCCGACGATAAACGAGGCAGGGATCAGGTTCGCGAGAATACCAAGTGTATCGTACAATGGTAATATGCAAATATATATGTTTATCCATTAGCGGTGAAAGCACGGAGGAAGAGGAGGATTGGGGGAGGATGGGAAGGGGGAGAATGAGGAGGAGGGAGAGAAGGAAGAGGAGGCGGAGGAGGAGGAGGAAGAGGAAGAGGAGGAGGAGGAGGAGGAGGAGGAGGAGGAGGAGGAGGAGGAGGAGGAGGAGGAGGAGGAGGAGGAGGAGGAGGAAGAGGGGGAGGAGGAGGGGGAGGGGAGGGGGAGGGGGAGGGGGAGGGGGAGGAGGAGGAGGAACAGGAGGAGGAGCAGGAGAAGGGGGAGGAGGAGGAGGAGGAGGAGGAGGAGGAGGAGGAGGAGGAGGAGGAGGAGGAGGAGGAGGAGGAGGAGGACGACGAAGAAACAAATGGGGTGGAAGGTGAGGAAGAAGGAGAAAGAGAAAAAGGGAGAGGAGGAAAAAGAGGAGGCCGAAGAACAAATGGAGTGGGAAGAGGGGGAGGAGCTAGTGGAGCCAACAAAGAAAAGAAATACGCAGAAAAGAAAAGAGCAAGCAGGATAGAGAACGAAACCAACAGAGGCAGAGGCGGAAGAGTCCCACGGGCGCAGGACTCCCCCGGTGGCAGATCCGGCCGTGATCCGCCCCGGACCCGCGCCCGAGACCCCAGTACAACCCGCGGTTCGGACGCGCCGTTAAATTCGTTTTAAACCCGAACCAATCCCCAAAGATCGCTGCTTCCCTTTCGCCGCTCCCTCCTCG
>NC_061832.1:23437725-23450225 GCF_019202785.1 Penaeus chinensis
AGAGAGAGAGAAGAGAGAGAGAGAGAGAGAGAGAGAGAGAGAGGAGAGAGGAGGGAGGGAGGGAGGGGAGGGAGGGGAGGGAGGGAGGGAGGGAGTGGGAGGGGCGAGAGAGGGGAGAGAGAGAGGAGAGAGAGAGAGAGAGAGAGAGAGAGAGAGAGAGGGAAGAGGGAGGAGGAGGGAGGGAGGGAGGGAGGAGGGAGGGAGGGAGGGGTGGGAGGGGGCGAGAGAGGGGAGGAGAGAGAGGAGAGAGAGAGAGAGAGAGGAGAGAGAGAGAGAGAGAGAGAGAGAGAGAGAGAGAGAGAGAGAGAGAGAGAGAGAGAGAGAGATTGAAAAAAAAGTTGTGGCGTCTTGAAGAATCTGGGTTCTTGCTTTCCATTCCCCGAGTCTTGAGACGGATAATGGCCTCTTCTCGCGCCAGTTTACTCAAAGTTCAACTCGGACGCAGTCGGAGGAATGGCGTTCCGATCTTTTTTTTCGCGGCCTCCTCTTCCTTCTCCCCCACCTCCTCCTACCCCCTCCTCGTATTCTATTTTCTTCCTCCTCCCTCCTCTTCCTCGTATTTGATTTTCTTCCTTCTCCTCTTTACTTTTATTTCTTCCTCCTTCTATGCACCTGACCTGAGGTTCTACACTGGCTTTCCTTGAGTATTGAAAAGGAAAATATTTGGAATAACGACATGGATGACTAACAGAATTAATATCCAAGAGAATAATCGAACAAGAAACAATAGAATGATAGAATGCGGATAAAAGAATATCAAACAATAAGGAAATTAGAAAAAAAAAATAGAAAATATAAATAATATAAAAGGAAAGCATAGCAGAATATGAGAAAAGGGGAGGTAGTAGACCAAGTGGCCAGAGAAGAAGGAAGGAGATGGAAAAGGAGAAAAAAGAGGCCGAGCCAGGGGAGAGGGGCGAGGGGGAGAGGGGCGAGGGGGAGAGGGACGAGGGGGAGAGGGACGAGGGGGAGACGGGCGAGGGGGAGAGGGACGAGGGGGACACGGGCGAGGGGGAGAGGGACGAGGGGGAGACGGGCGAGGCGGAGGGCCAGGCATACACGCAGAAGGGACTGACGAGGCGAGAGGAGCGACGTGCCATGAGCCAACCCAACTGGCCTCGTCGACAACCTCGCCCTTGTAAAGCTGTCACGACATCACAAACTTGGCGACAGGTAGCCCCGCTTGCCCCCCCCCCCGCCCTCATCCCTACACTCCTCGCCAATCCCCCAACCCCTCCCTCGTGGACAGCTCCCCTCCTCCACGGGCGGCCACCAGAGACTGCCCATCCTACTCCAATCCCCACGCAGCGCCACTGTGGTGAACCCCATTGATCTCCATCACTTCCGCTCCCCGCTCCCCCGCCCCTCCCTCCAGCCTCCACCACCCACCTCAGCTCTTGCAGACAGCTTGGCGCCCGTTGCGTCAGCTCCCCGCCCTCGTCACCTACCCTCCTGCCAACGATCCCCGCGACGGCGCCCGCCTGCCCCCGCCCCTCGCCACGGCTGCCAGAACCAATACTCCTTAGAGGCTGAGCCGTCGAGCCCTGCGGCTGCCGGCGACACCTTCCTGGCAGCGACCGCGTCGACCGCCCCGCCGCCATCAAGGCTCCCATCACTCCCTATCACGCACACGCACATGCACACATACACAAACAAACGACACACATAAAAAGCCCTCTCCCCTCCCCGCCAACACTCAAGGGGATCGCAGCTACCAGTAACCCACAGGCCCCAAGCGCCATGATGCAACGCTCTTCCTCAATTAACGAAAGTACTTGCAACGTCAGCGACACCACCGCGTCGCAGCGCCCTCTACGCCCTCATTTTCTAACCGTATCTCCTCAAAGGCTTTATTCTAGAAAGGAATTTAGTCCTGAGACAGAACTACTCCCCACGCCCGGTCTGCCAGGACAATGGTCTGTGAGGTCTGGTGCCGTGTCTCGCTGCCCCCAGACCACGCGGGCCCCGGGCTGAAGCGCCCTCGAATGGGCCTCGCTGATTGAGTCCATCAAACACTTCCTTTCTCGCTGCACTCCGCCGGGAGGCGCTCCCGTGCACGCCGGCTGGGGCGTCTTCGTGGCTGCAGTGCGCTGCGCACAGGGGGCGAGCCACGGTCGGCATGGGAAATGCCTCTCTTAGTTTTTCTCCTCTGTTCTCCTTCCCTCGTTTTCGTCCGCTTGCTTCCTCGCAAGAGTCAAATCAAGCACCCCTCTCGCTCTCCCACAAATACCTTCCAACACAAACTTCAGACGGTTTTGTCTCTCTGAATCAGGTAAACATACATAGATAGAGATAGATAGATATATGGGTATAGACAGATAGAGAGAAAGAAAGAGTGAGTATAGGACAAGGGGGGAGAGCTTGACTTAAGAAGTTTATTTACATAACAATGTACAAGCTCTGTATAAAGCTAGGCAAAGATGCTTCTCTGCGCACCCAATCTGGTTGAGCTTCTATTGATGTAGAAGGCTATCAGTCAACATTAGTTGCACGTGCCTAAGGGTTTGCATCCAAGGACTGAGCTTATTTTTACAACTTAGGAGGTGAACAAAGCATATCAATAATCGCGAGGTCAGTGTCCCTATCATAATTTACTTACTCAAAAAGTGAAAATATTTTTCTTACTCCACAAGTTATTTGATCGATAAGATGCACTTTTCGTACAGCAGAGTAGGTCTGTGTTCTATATACTTTATGACGTATTATGAACACGGAATGTTCGGGGTGCCTGGCGACCCTCCGGGTGGAAACATATTTTCCTAATATTCAAGAAAACTTTCGTTATTATTCACAAACATTTTCCCGCTACGGTGTCTCAACGATAGAGTCTGCTACGACATGTGAAAAATATTATTACATTAACTGGTAAATTTAGCAGGTTTTTTTTCTGAAGACTTACTTGCCCAACTTTCCCGCGGCCTTCACGAGAGTCCTTGGGGCCCTCCTCCGGGCCGCGACCATGGGTCTGACAACCACTGGAGTGAGTAATGAGTACGAGCTGGGAACTTGGGTGTCGTGCATATTTTGCAGTGGCCATAAGAATTTGCCTCCAATATCTGCACCCTACACATATTGCATAATGTGGATATCTTATCTGTAGTCGGGTCAGTGCAACTTGCTGCCTCCGTAAGAGTCCTTCCCAGACCTTTTGAGCCTTCCTCGAACTAATGTTCCGGCAATGCTCTCACAGCGTCAGCCGGTGCCAAGGCCATGTACTTCATCTTCTTGTAATCTATAACTGATCTCCATACGCTCCAAGGGAACTGATAAATATTTTTTTTATTTGATTAAGAAATAATGGCATAGCTCTGCGTGATCACTCGTCCGAAAGCGCTGGTTGGGTTAACTGATAAACATTATCACGTGAACATAATCCAGTAAGAAAGGATACCCAGCACAGTGACGCATAAACATCCTTTTCGGAAAGCCTAGAAATCTAGTGTCAGTAAAAACAGACAGGCGGGGCTGCTGTCCACTACTTCTCTTTAAGGCATGGAATATAGATACAGGCTCGACGTCAGTTGTGCTTAACCAGCCTGAAATTCGTTCACTTTCCTTACAAATGTCAGGAATTAAGGCAGCGATCCTTGCTGATCCACGAGGATCAGTAGAGACATCACAGCAGCGTGAAAGTGGGGGTCACCATGAGAGGGACGTGGCCTTCCATCTTTCTACTTCAGCGTTTTCAAATCTTGGGAAATTGTCATTACTTAGGCCTATGCTAAGGTTTAGAAAACTCTGGATGCTCTGGGTTGCCTTGGCTCTTCGTTCTGAACAGGAGTGTGTCCGATCAGAGCATCAGGGTCGAGCGAGCAATCGTGTGACGGAGCACGGGGACGTCGGGGTCGAAGTTATGAAGGCTTGATGGCCAGTAGGGATGTTAATTTGTGTAGCACGACTGAGGATTAAGAGAAGGTCCAGTTTCTCCCTCAAATGGCAAATATCATTCTCATATTCTTGGTGTATAAAACGTCATAGGGTTTAAGAGCATATGGAAATAACGGGCTACGGATCGGGTTCGCACAGTCCAATCACGCAACTTCCCTTGGTATTCGAAACATTTTCCTGGACGCAACGAGAATTACGTGACAAGAGCCACATCATTCAGACACTTGGGAGAGTAAGGGAGGGGGGTGAGGGGGGTAGGGACAGGGGAAGGGATGAGCGATAAGTAGATAAGCGACAAAAGAGGAAAAATATCAAAGTGTAATACTGGAGTGGATGCGGGAAAAAAAAGATAAAAAAAATTTAAAAGAAGACAAAAAGAGAGAATAAAGGATACGAGAACAAATGTAAAAAAAAGAAAAAAAGACAAAGAAAAAAGATAAAACAAAAAGGAAAGGAAGAGAAAAGAAAAAAAAAATTTTAAAAGAAAAGAAGGGAAAAAAACCAAAAAATAATGAAAGAATAAGAGAAAAGTAAAAAAGAAGAAAAAAGACAAGAATAAGGAGAAAGATATAAGCGAAAAGCTAAAAAAAAAGAAAAAGAAAATAGAATAAATAACAAGAGAGGAGAAGAAAATTAAGAGGAGAGAGGAGAAAAGATCAAAAATGAGAGCAGAAAAAGAAAGAGAAGAGAAATGAGGAGAGAAGAAAGACGAAATAGAAAGATGGAGAGGGAAGAAAGGGAAGACAGAACAGGGAGCGAGAAAAAGGATAAGAGAGAAGAAGGGGAGTGGGGAAAGGAAAAAAAAGGGAGGGGAATAGATTAGTAAGTGGAGATGAGGAGAGAAGGGAAAAGAGAGAAAGATAGAGGAAAAAATCCTAAAAAGATGAGTAAGAGGGAAAGAAGAGATAGAAGAAATAAGATAAAGATGAGAAAAAGAGGAGATGAAGACTGAGAAAGAAGTGAGAAAGAGGGAAGGAAAGGAAGGAGAAGATAAAAAAAAAGAGGGATAAAGACGAGAGGATAAAGAGAAGGAGAGGAGGAGGGGAGGGGGAAAGGAGAGAGAAAGAAAGTGAAATTATAAAAGCAAGCTGAGAGGGTGGGATGAGCGGAGAGAAATGGAGAAGAGAAAGGGTAGGAGAGAGAAAGAAAGAGACTGAGAAAAAGACGTGAAGAAGAAATAAAAAGAAGAGGGAGAGGGGAAAAGGAAGATCGGAGAGGGACAATAAAAGAGGATAAAGAGTGAGTGAGGAAGACCGAGGAGGAGAGGGGGAAGAGAAAGAGGGGAAAGGGGAAAAGGGGAGAAGGAGAAGGGAAGGAAGAGACGAGGATGGAGATGCGACGAGAAAAGGAAGGAAGGAAGAAGAGACCGAGAGAAGAGAGGAGAGGAGGAAAGGGACTAAGAAAAAACGAGAGAGGAGGAGAGAGGGGGGAAAGTGAGAAAGGGATTAAAAGAGAAGAGTTGAAACGAGGAAGTAAAAAGAGAAAGAGAAATTAAAAGAAAAAGTAATAAAAGGAGAAGAGAAGAGAGGACAAAAGAGTGATGAGAGAGAGGACTGGGAGGGGGGATAAAAAGAGAAGAAAAGAAGAGAGAGAAAGGGGGGGGGAAACAAGATTGAGAGAGAGTAAGAGGAGAAGGAGAGGAAGGGACGAAGGAAGAGATTACAGCGGGACATGACGAGAGGAAGAGGGAAAGGACCTAGATAAGCCTGAGAATACTGAGCACGAGGAAGACTTAAGAGAAGAGGAGAGATCGAAAGATGTAGAGGGAGAGGAAAAAGATGATATAGAGGAAAAAAGGATCTTAATATGTATTAGAGAAGAAGAACGAGAGAGAAGGAAAAGAGGAGAGAGAGAGCCGGAGAAAAGAGCAAAATAAGATGAATAAGAGAGTTGGGAGGAGAGACGTGGTCGGGATGAGGAAAGAGAGATATTAGTAGGAGGAAGGAGAAGAATAGAAGAGGGGAGGGAGGGGAGGGGGATGAAGAGGGGGGGGGAAGTGATAGGAAAAGAGAAAAGAGTGAGAGAAAGACGGAGGAGAAGATGAGGGGAATGGAGGAGACACGACGAGAGGAGAGAGAGAAGAGAGGGCAGAGAGAAGACATAACAAAGAGGAGAGAAGAGGAAGATGGGAAGAGGAAGAGTATTTTAAATAAGACAATATTTAAGAAGACTTGACGTCTGGTAGCAAGATTTGTAAACGGAAGTGTGGGGAGAGGAGGCGACGGTGAGACGAAGGAGAAAGAGGCGAGAAAGAGGAAAAAGACGAAAGGTAAAGAGGGTAGGAAGAAATGAGAGAATGCCGAGAGAAGGGAAAGACGAGGTAGGATGAGAAGAAAGGGAAAAGAGGGAGAAAAAACGAAAAAAAAAGAAAAAATAAACAAAAGAAAGAAAAAACAATAAGGAAAGCAAAAAGAAAAAATGCATAGAAAGAGAGAGAAAGAGTGACAAAGATGTAGAGAGATAGAAAAAAGAGAGAGAAGATGGAGTAGAGGTGAGAAAAAGAGAAAGAGGGAGGAGAGAAAGAGAAGAAAAAAAATGGAGAGAGGAATGATAAAAAAGAAAAGGAGGATAAAAAAGAGGAAAGAGTGGGGGAAAAGAGAGAGAGAAAAAAAAAAAAGAGATGAGAAGAAAGAAAAGAGAGGAGGGGAGGAAGAGGGAGGAGAGGAACAAGTAAAGAAGAGAGAGGAGAAAGAAGAGAGGAGTAAAAAGACTCGGGAGGGATGCGGGGAGATAAAAGAGAGAGGAGAGAAGAGGGCGAGAGAGATGGAGAGAAAGAGAGGAAGTGAGAGGAAAGAGAAAATGAAATAGAGGAAAGAGATAAGTGATAAAAAAGTGGAGATATAACAAAGAGAGAAGGATGGAGTTAAGAGTAGGGAAGAGAGCGTGTATGGGTGGGGGGTGGGGTTGTTGTGTGTGTGTACGTGTGGGAAGGGGAGAGAGGAGAGATTATAAGAATGGAGGGAGAGTGAACCAGGTGGGGAGAAGGGAAAGAGAAAGAAAGAGAGAGATGAAGGAGAGGAATGGGGTAAAACAAGAATCGAGGAGAGAGAGAAATTAAGAACGTTAAGATAGCGATGGATGCGAGAACGGAGGAGGAGAGAAGAGAGTTGAGAGAAGGATAGAAGGAGAGGAGGGAGGCAGAGACTCAAGGGATGATAATAAAGAAAGACAAAAAAGAGATGGAGGGAAAGAGAGAACAAATAACAAAAAAAATGAGGAAGAGAAAAAAAGAAGAAGAGGAGTGGTAAGAGGGAAGATGGAATAAAGACGAGAGAGGAAGAGTGGAGAGAGAGAAAAGAGGGTGAGATGAAGAGGGAGACAAAGACTATAAGATTCGATTGGACTAAGATGAGAGAAGTGGAGGAAGATGGAGTGAGAGTAAGTGAGTGAGGGGAGGTGAGAGGTCAAGAGAGAGAGAGAAGAGAGGTGAGAGAGAAAGAGAAAAAGAGAGAGACAAGAGAGGACGAGGGGGAGAAGGAAGAAAAGTGAGGACAGAGAGTTGAAAGGAATAAGAAAGAGGGAAACGAAGAGGAGAGAAGAACAATGAGAGAGGAACAAAGAGTGAAGAAGAAGAGAAGAGGATTGAGATGGAGGAAGATGGAAAGAAAGACATGAGAGGGAGGATGAGAGAAAGAAAGTATAAAGAATCGGACGAGAAGGGGTGAAGAGAAGATCGGAATTTCAACGAAGACACAAGCTGAGGAGAAAAGAGAGGAGAGAGGCTGAGAGGAAAAGAGATGATAGAGAGGAGAAAGAGAGCAAGAGGAGTAAGAGGAGAGTAAAGAGGCGAGAAGAGATGAGGACGGAAAGAGAGAGAAGAATGAGGGAGAAGAGGAGGGAGGAGAAAGATGGTGGCGAGAGAGGTGGAGGAGAGTGAGAAAGAGAGTGGAGAGAGATGAGACGGAGAGAAGGGACGTGAGGGGTGATGGGGAGTAGAAGATGAGGGATGAGGGAAAGGAGAGAGTCAGATGAAAGAGAAGGAACGAGGGAAATGAGAAGATGAGAATTGCGAAAGAGAATTCTAAGAGAGAGTTAAAATAAGAGATGGTCGAGGGAGAAAGACTGTGACGCTTGTTGATAGAGAAACAGAAGAGAATGGAGAGAGATAAGAGAGAGAATTGTATGAAGATAATACTTAAAGAGGAGGAGAAGTGAGAAGGAAAAGAGAGAGAGAGATGAAGATTAAGAGAGAAAATGGAGGAAAACAAAGGAGATATAATGATTGAGAGAGAAAGAGGAGAGACCACTTAGAGAGTGAGGAGGAGGAGAGAGAAATACCAAAAAGAGCGGCAAGATGGTGGAGAACGATGGCGGTTGATGAGAAAGATAACAAGACGAGTAAAGAGAGAAGAGCGCAAAGAGGGAAGAGAGAGAAAGAGCTGAGAGGGAGAATAAGAGAGAGAGAGAAAAAGAGGAGAGGAAAGAGATGAGAGAAAATAATAGATGGGATGACTTAAAGAAAGAAGAGAGAGAAAAAAAAGAGATGTAATAAAAAAAAAAAGAGAGATCTGACGATAAGAGAGAAGATGATAAGAGAAAAGAGTGAGGGAGGGAAACTAAAACAGAGAATGAAAGAAAACTTATAAAGATGAGAGAAATAAAATAAGACGGGAGGTGAGAGGAAAAGAAAGGAGTGAGAGGGTAAAGATGAAGACGTGAGGAGAAAAGAGAGGAGCGGCAGATGAGGAGAGAAGGCGAAAATCAAGAGAAGAGAAAATGGAGAGAAGTGGAGGAAAAGAAGTGAAGTAAGAGAAAAGAGGAGAGAGGAGTGGAGAAGAAAAGAAGACCGAGGAGAATGGAGAAATGAAGATAAGAAAAGAAAATATAGGAGAAGAAAAACAAACAAAAGAAAGAGGGGAATAGAGGTAAAACATATATATAAAGATCTGGGGTAAAAAAGAGGGGTGAAGAAGATGAGAGGGAGAATAAAAGACGAAGAGAGGAGAGAAATATTGAATGAGAGGAAGAGAGCCAGAGGATGGAGTGGGAAAAAAGAGATGAAAAAAGCAGTATAAGATATAAGAAAGAGGAGAGGGAAATGAGGACGGGCAGAGAGTAAAAGACGAAAGAAAAAAGTATAAAAAAAAAAGAGGAAAAGAGAGCTTAGAGGAGGATAAGCGATGAGAGAAGAGAGCGAAAGGGAGAACAAAGAGAAAAAAAGAGAGAGAGAGAGGGAGGATCAGAGGAACTGCGGAGAGAGAAGAGTCTAGACGAGGGAGGAGAGAATAGAGTAGACGATTGGAATAGAAAAAGAGAGGTGTGGTAAGAGGAGAGAATAAGATAGGAGGGGGGATGTGGAGAGTGGCTGGAGATCTTGATGAGGAGAGAGGGAAAGAGAAGATGAGAAGAAAAGTAAAGAGAAGAAGTTAGAGAGAAAAAGAGATTGAAGAAAATAAAAAAAAGAGGATGAAAAGAGGAGAGAGAGAGAGAAAAAGAGAAGATGCAGAAAGAGAGAGGGACAGATAAAAAGTAAAAGAGAGAGAGAGGAAAGAGAGAGAAAATAAAGAAGAAGAAGATTGGGGGGAGAAAGGGGGATGAGAAAGAAGAGTCGAGAGAAAGAGGAGGGAAAAGAGAAGAGATGATAAAAGAGAGAAGATAAGAATAAGAAGCGAAAAAAGACGGAAGAAGATGAGAAAACGAGATGAAGAAAGACCGATATGGGAGAGAGAGAAAAGCAGAGAGATGAAAAAAAAGAGAAAAAGATGGAGAATAAAAAAAAAGAGAAGAAAGTAAAAGCGGAAGAAAAGAAAAGAGAGAAAGAGGCGAGAGAGAGAAGGGAGAGAGTATAGAAAGAGATCAAATGAGAAGGAAACGAACTTGAGTTTTGAAAACTTATCAAAAGATAAGAGATGGGGAGAGTCAAAAAAGAGAGAAAGATGGGAGTAAAAGACAGGAGTAGATATTTGAAAGTCAGTTGAGTTTGAAAATATGTTAAAAGAGGAAGAGACTAGATGAAACCGTTGAAAAATGAGCATGGAAACCAATGAGTAAGAAAGACGAGGAGAGGTTCAAGATGTTCTGAGGAGGGAGGGCGACGAGAAAAAGAGAGGATAGAGATGAGGAAAGAGAGGAAGTGGTGAGAATGAGAGATGATGATTAGAGGATGATAAAAGTGAGAGGTTAGAGCTAAGATTCGAAAAAAAATCGAGGGGAGAGAAGATCGGAGGAGTGAGGAAGAGAGAGAAGAAGAGAACGAGAGAGATACCAAGATTGAGAAGAAGATAAGAAAGAGAGAAAGAATGAGGTAATGATGAAAAAAGAAGAGGGGAAAGAGACGAGGAATAATGAGAGTTCAAAGAGATGGGAGGAAGAGAACGAGACCGGATTGGTAAAGATTAAGAGCAAATGAAAGAGATGTTAAAGAGAGAAAAAGAGAGGGCGATTGACGTAAAATCAAGAGGAGTGAAGGAGTGGATGAGGGGAGAAGTGATTGAGAAGAGGGTGGTCGAAGAGAAGGAGATGTGATGAGTGGAGTGAGGACGAGACAATATAAATAAAACGAGCAAAAAGAGAAGAGGGGAGAGAGAGGAAGATGGAAAGAGGATGAGAAAAAAGATGTTGAGATTGGAATAAGAGCAAAAATCAAGGGAGAAAAAAGAGAAGAGAGAGACGAGAGAGAAAATAGAAAGAGAGAGAGGAGAGAGAAGATGAGTATCGAGATGAGACGCAGTTTTGTGAGAGAGACGAGGAAAGATGGAAGCGAGAGTGAGAGAAGTTAAAAAGACAATCAAGATAATGATGAGGAGAAAGAATAAGGAGATATTGATATGAGGGGAGAGAGAGTAAAGAAAAAAGAGAGGAGAGGAGGAGAGAAGAGGAGGAGAGATAGAGAGGAAGAGAGAAAGAGATGAGGGGGATAAAGAGAGGAAAGAAGTAAGATTGAGGAGCATAATGAGAACGATGAATGAGAGAAGAGAGATGGAGGGAGGAGGAAGAGAGAAAAAAATAAAAAAAGAGAAGAGTGATGAGGGGGTGATGCGAGAAAGAGAAGAGGAGGGGAGGAGGAGAAGAAAAAAAGAGAGGGGAGGGAGTATTGAAAAGACGTTGGAGAGAGAAGGGGGGAGAGAGAAGATGGAGGTGGGAAGAGAAAAGAGAGGAGAAGGGGGGAGAGAGGGAAGTGGAGGAGAAAAAGAGGAGAATGGAGGAAAGACGAGAGAGAGAAAAGAAATGAGAGAGATGAGAGGAGGAGACGAGAGAGAAGAGACGACTACGAAGGAGAGATGAGATGAAGAGAGCGAGGAGAAGAGTGATGAAGAGAGAGGAGATGTGAAGCGGTTGAGAGGGAGACGAGAGAGAGATGAGAAGAGAGATAGGAGAGATGAGAGAGAGAGAAGAGAGTAATAAAGAAGGAAGGAAAGAAAGAAAGAAAGAAAGAAAGAAAGAATGAAAGAATGAAAGAATGAAAGAAAGAAAGAAAGAAAGACAAAAGAAAGAAAGAGAGAGAGAGATCAAACAAGAAAACTAATAGGAACCAACTAAAAAAAGTCACAACTGAAAATTTAAACCCCGGGGCCAGAGAAAGCATTTGCCCTTCGTTCCCCAAAGGGCCAAGGCTGCTGCAGCGGCGGCAACACTGTCCCCTTTTTTATAGACGGGGGTTGAACGTCTTCATTTGCATAAACAAGAGTTAATCTTGTGGCCCAGGCAAGCCTGCGTTTTTTTTACGCGTATGTGTTTTGTAGGCCCTTTTTTCAGTTTTAGATCTTTCTCTCACACACTCTCTCGCTCTCTTTTGATATCCCTCCTCTCTCTCTCTCTTTTGATTTTCGCCTCCTCTTCTCTCTCTCTGATATTCCTCCTTTTTCTCTCTCTCTCTCTCTTCTCTCTCTCTCTCTCCCCCTTTTCTCTCTCTCTCTTCTCTTCTCTCTCTCTTCTCTCTCTTTCCTCCTCTCTCTCCCTCCCTATCTCTCCCCCCTCCTATCTTCTCTCCCCCCCTTTATCTCTCTCTCCCCCTCCTATCTCTCTCTCCCCCCCTTTCCTATCTCTCTCTCCCCCTCCCCTCTCTCTCCCCCCCCTCTCTCTCTCTCTCTCTCTCTCTCTTCTCTCTCTCTCTCTCTCTCTCTACTCTCTCTCTCTTCTCTCTCTCTCTCTCCCTTCTCTCCTCTCCCTCTTTCTCCCTCTTTCTCCTCTTTTTCCCTCTTTTCCCCTCTCTCTCCCTCTCTTCTCCTTCCTTCTTCCTCTCTCTCCTTCCCTCTCTCTCCTTCCCTTCTCCTTCCCTTTCTCCCTCTCTCTCATTCTCCCCCCCTTCCTCTCTCTCTCATTCTCCCCCTTTTCCCCTTTCTCTCTTCTTTTCTCCCCCCTCTCCTCTCTCTCTCATTCTTTTTTCTTTTCCCCTCTCTCTAAATTCTCTCTTTCTCTCCCCTCTCCCTTCCCCCCCCCCTCTCTTCTCCCTCTTTCTCTCTCCCCTTTTCCCCCCCCCCCCCTTTTCCTTTTTCTCTGTCTCTCTCTCCCTCCCTCTTTTCCCCTCACTCTCCCCTTTTACTCTCACTTCACTCTAACTCTCACTCTCACTCTCACTCTCACTCTCACTCTCACTTCACTCTAAACTCTCCCCCTTTTCATCTCACTCTCTCCTCTCTCTCTCTCTACTCTATATCTCTCTCTCTCTCTCT
>NC_061832.1:23471248-23481248 GCF_019202785.1 Penaeus chinensis
CATCATTTTAAACATTTATTATCGTTAATTTTTATAAAAAAATTTATTATCATAAACTATTAATTTTGGGTTGCGTTGATTTTGATCTTATTATTCTTGTTCCTGTTTTTCTCAAGATGATGTTGGATATCAGTTATTATCTTTATATTTGTTTTTATTTTCTTACTTATCATTATTGCAAGCAGTTATCAACATGGACATCATATTCATGTTTATATTAAGATTCGTATTGGAAATTAGAGTTAGCACTAAACGCCGTTTTTTTTTTTTTTTGTATCATCACAAATATTGTATTTTCTGATGTTATGCTTAGTGTTTTTCCTCGTTTTATGAGTGTTATCTTTGACTCGTGTGTCGCTCATGAAGGAATCCAGTCTTCTCTCTTTTTCTCCTTTCTTTTCCCATCGCTTTATGGCCCCGACGAGCGAAAATAGTCGACAGCGGGGACGGTCAGTGACTGGGCCCAGTGCCTCTTTCACACGTTGTTCCGAGATTAGCCTTTGTTCCGTGAATGGGAGAGTATGTATTATCCTTGTTTACTTTTGTCATCTTTGTTAGTGTGATTGTTATCAACATTATTATCGTAACAGAAGCCTCCCTTTGATAAGCCGCTGTGTCTCGCCTAAGATCGCTACAAGATGCTTATCTCTCTCTTGTGATAGCGCGTCGGCCCCGCTTAGTAAACTGTCAGTGATTTGCTTGCATTATTCATGGTGGCAGCGGCGCGGCTTGTGACAGGCATTGTGCAACAGCAGGGGGGGGGGGAGAGGAAGAGGATGGAGAACAAAGAGGGGAAGGAGCAAAGAGGAAGAGAAGAGGATGGAGACGATGGTGATGATTTAGGGGAAGAGGGTGAAAAGAGAGGGGAAAATTTTTAAGAAGTTAAGGATAGACTATATTGTGTTTTTTTTTTTTTTTTTTACGTTTTTTTTTTCTTGATAATAATTACTTATTTTCTTGATATTTTGGTTTTGCTCTGACGCTATATATGCTAAAATGTGTGTTTTAACTTTATTGGTCACTTTCCTTTCTTATTTTTTTTTTTTTTTTTTTTCCTACAGGTAAAGAGACCCGACAGAGCGGCCAAAAGAGGCAGCGAACAAAAACACGTTAAACATTTAAGGGTAGATATGTAATTACATAGTAACGCGCATGAGGGTGAAAGGCAGCGCAGTCGGAACAGGAAGGGAACAAGATTCGTAACATTTCGAGGCAAACTACACCGAAGAGGAGTCTTGTCTCTCACGAAACGTCATGGCTAAGCGATTCCCCCAAGAGCTGTTTGGGTGTTTCACCTTATGGCGTTCTTGTATTTGTTTGGAGTCCAGTGGAGAGTGAGAGTGAGAGTGAGAGAGTGAGAGTGAGAGTGAGAGGGGAGAGTGAGGGGGTGAAGAGAGGTGAGAGTGAGAAGAGAGAGAAGAGAGAGAGAAGAGAGAGAGGGCGAGAGGAGAAGAGAGAGAGAGAGAGAGAGAGAAATAATGGAGAGAGTGAAGAATAGGTAGCCATGGAATTAACGCAGGGAATTGGGGGAGAGAAGAGAAGAGAAGAGAGAGAAGAGAGAGAGAGGAGAGAGAGAGAGAGAGAGAGAGAGAGAGAGATGAGAGAGAGAGAGAGAGAGAGAGAGAGAGAGAGAGAAAAGAGAGAGAAAAGGAGAAGAGAGAAATGATAGGTGGCATGGCATTGGGCACTGTGGTAGCCTTCTCAAATCGATGGATTGGTGTCGGGGAATTAGCGAGGCCAGGGCGCGTGGCCGTGCGTCTTACCCAGTAATGAGAATGCTGATTGGGTTCCTCTCACCCTCAGGCTGTGCTGTGCTCGTGCTGATGCGGGTCTCCTTGATATGCACGCCGGTATGATGGCTGGCATTAGCTGGGTGCAAGCGGAGAGTGGGCCGAGGTTGACGTGCATTTGTTTTGTGTTTTGACAGGGGAGAGTCTGGAGAATCTCTCTCTCTCTCTCTCTTTTCCCTCCTCCTCTCTCTCTCTCTCTCTCCTCTCTCTCCTCTCTCTTCCTCGACTTCTCTCTCCCTCTCTCTCTTCTCTCTCTATATGAAAAGGGGATATTTTACGACGTTTTTATCATTGTCATCTTAATTTGTAAGGACATGTTTTGTATATTTTTCTCCTTCTTTTTCACCAAGTGCTTGCGTAACCCGAGACACGTTTTGTTGGGCGCTGACGTAATCGCTGTTAAGTCAAGTTCTCTCGAGATCTCGCCTTTCGAGTCGGACATGTTAACGAAGCGCCGCGAGGAGTTTACTCGAGCACATGGCCGCCCGCGCGATTAGTCCGTTACGCGGGTCACGTGACTGACTATGTCTTTGGCGGGCCCGTGTGACAGGGAAGGAGTGGTGTTTCTCTCCCTCCTTCCCTCTCAATCCCTCCCTCCATCTCTCCCTCCCTCTCTCCCTCCCTTCCTCCCTTCCTTCCTCCCTTCCTTCCTTCCTCCCTTTCCTCCTCCCTCCCATCACCTCCCTCCCTCCCTCCCTCCTCCCTCCCTCCCTCCCCCCCTCGTGTGGGTAGTGCCCGGGCGTGCCAGTGCCGCCGCGACCCTAAATTGGGGGCGACTGGCCCTTCCCACGCAAGGCCGTGCCACGATCGCAGCTGTGACGTCACGCGTTGCAAAGGTAAGACCGCAGTGTTATCGACTCTCCGGATATTGCAGCGTAATCTCGCGCTGGCTCAGGGAGGGGATCAATTATTTTGCAACGCCAGTGCAACGTCCCGGACTCACGCCCGCCGCTGGCGTTGGCACTGTCTGGCTCTGACGTTAGCTGGCGCTGTGTCCGATCCGGACCCAGCTCTGGCTCGGATTCCGGCGCTGCGTCTGGCTCTGGCGATGGCCGTTGCTCTGTGGCAGATGCTGACGCGGCTCTAGACGTGTTGCTTCCAGTCGGGTGCAGGCGCTGGCCGCGTGTGGCTCCTGCGCTGGGCGGGGGGCGCTGCGGCTGCGGCTCAGAGCTGCAGGTTTCTTTCGTCGCTTGCCGTGTGTCCATAGGCCTGTTCTCCGGTATATTTACCTGTATATTGTATATTATATGTCGTGTGTAAGTGTGTGTGTGTGTGTGTGTGTGTGTGTGTGTGTGTGTGTGTGTGTGTGTGTGTGTGTGTGTGTTTGCGCCTGTGTGTATGATAACTTAAAGGATTTGTCATATATTTTTTAACTATACAGTATCATACTGCAGACCATGTCAAGGACATTTCAAGTATGGCGTGTAGGAAATTTAAATTCATCACTTTGGTGCAAAGTTCCACCAACGCACGGACACACATTCACTCACTCAGAGCACATTGAGTTTCCAAGCCATGTACACACGCGGCCGCAATAGTACATGACATCCAGCACATTTGGTACACACGCAAACACGCTCATGGGCGGGAATTCATGAATCAAAGGCACTCGCAAATATGCGCGTCTGGAATAGTTTACTTGCACGCATTCAACTCTATTATATCAGGCGGCGGGGGAGATACGAAGGGGGGGGTTGCAAGCTTCTCTCTCTCTCTCTCTCTCTCTCTCTCTCTCTCTCTCTCATCTCTTCTCTCTCTCTCTCATCTCTCTCTCTCCATCCCTCCCTCCCCTCCCTCCCCCCCACCCTCCCTCCCTCCCTCCTCCCTCCCTCCCTCCCTCCCTCCCCCCTCTCTCCCCCTCTCTCCCCCTCCTTCCCTCCCTCCATTTCTTCCTTTTTCACTCACTTTTTTCCTAATCATTATCGTTATTATCATTACCATCATCATCGCCATCATCATACTTCTCCTTCTCCTCCTCTTCTCATCATCATCATCATCATCATCATCATCATCATTATTACTATTCCTCTTTTCTTCTTCTACCCTCATTTCTACTCCATTACAACTACTGATACAACAACTAAGACTATTACTGCAACTTGTACTGTTGCCGCTCCTCCTGCTCTTCCTCCCCTTCTTCCTACTCATACTCCCCCCCCCCCCCCTTCTCCTACTCCAACTCTTCCTCCCCCTCCTCCTCCTACTACTGCTACTAACTACTAACTATAACTACTAACTACTAACTACTAACTACTAACAACTAACAACTACTACTACTACTACTACTAATACTAATACTAATACTACTACTACTATTATTACTACTATTACTTCTATTACTACTACTACTACAACTACTACTGTTAATAATAATAATGATAATGATAATTATTATTATTATTATCATCATCATCATCATCATCAATCATCATCATCATCACATCATCATCATCATCATCATCATCATCATCATCATCATCATCATCATCATCATCACAGTAATACTACTACTATTAATGACGATAATGATGACGATGATGATCATGATAGGAACAACTCCTTTCCAATAGTTGCAGAGGCATCACCCTCGTCCCGCCATTAACTTCGACATTGCTTCCATTGGCTTGCCTCGCTCCCAGTCCCGAGCCTCATTGAAAGTGTCAGTCACTCAGCAGATGCCAGCCTTTCCAATACTGTAATGCTCTGATAATGCTGTGCCTGCTGTACGTCAGAGCTGCAGTGCATTATGCTGAGTGTGCTTAACGTTAAGCTGTAGAAGATAAATATGTGTTGCACTATAAGCTGTAAAACTATTATGTTATCAGACTGAAGGATGATCACGTGACCGAACCGATAGCGAAGAACGTTGATATCTGTGTCTGTTAAATCTAGGGCGGATATTGCATGTATGTTTTTATTTCCCTCCCTTTTTTTCAGTCATTTGCAGGGGGGGGGGGGAAGGATAAAGAAAAAAAAATGGTCAGAGAGACATTTTTGTCCTGAGTTTCTTTTTTTTCTGTAGGAGACTTGTGTGCCATTTCAGTTCGTTGCTACGGGCGATTTTCCCTTCGACTTAACACGGAAGCGTCAACCGTATCAACAGCCTCCGGGCACGATGGTCTCGCATGCACCTTCCCTCACCCGGAAGACAGGGTAGGCGTTTGGTATTCATACACCGGCCTTTTTCACGTGGTTTTGTTCCCTGTGTGCAGGCGGCATAAGGGTCTCCGTGTGGAAGCAAGAGGCGAGGGTAGCGGGCGAAATTTATATGAAGGTAAATAGGAAAGAAGAGTTGGGGTCGGGGCAAGGGATAGGGGTAGGGGAGGGGTGGGGCGAGGGACATCAAGGGGAAAGGGGGGAATAGGGAGGGGTTGGCTGTGTTTACTGGACGGGGAGAAAAGGAAGGAGGGGTGGGGAGGGGATGGTGAGGGGAAAGGAGTACATTTTAGGAGTATGTTGTGTCTTGGGGTCGTTGGAAGTATGTTATGTGAAGTGAATGGCGTGTTTAGACTCTACGGGGGGGGCGGAGGGACGCGAGTTTCCATGGAAATGTGTTGCCGAAGAGAGGAGCGTGGCGCGCCGGCCAAGACTGAGGGCGGGATGCTACTTGTAGAAAGGGAGGTGAGGAGATGCCTCTTCTCGGGGTTATGTCCATTTTTCCTTCTTTGAGGAGGGAATCTTCACGGAACATATATAACATGGATCGTGCAACCGGTTTGTAGAGATAGAGAGATAGAGAGAGAGAATGAGGAGGAGAGAACAGGGGACACGAAAGGGAGAAATCTACCGCACGTATTGTCAGGACTGAAGCACGCCGCTGGGAGGGGATGTTTACAGAGTGAGTGCACGTCAGAGAGCCGTGCTGGTGTGCTTAAGCCGTACCGAAAGGCTGCCTCGCTTCAAGTCCCGTATGTTTTCCCCGAGAAGCAGGTGGATACGGCGTCGAGGGAGATGAGGGATATGAGACCGGTCTTGTGCCTCGGCCTGAGAGGGATGCAGCCGTTCCTCTTCGATGTCTGCGTCGGAATGGAGGCGGGGGCGGTTTCCTTTCGTTCGGGAATCGAGAGAGAGAGTTGCGTCGCGTTCTATTTCGTTTCATTTTTGGGAAAGTGTGTTTTAGAGCGGAGGTCATTTGGTGCCCGGCGCCGCGCAGGCCTTCATCTTTTCCGCCGTGACGCGAGAACCAGAAAACATGGACGGAACTTTGGCAATTTTAGTGTCGGACTCGGCTTTTTCCTGGTACTGTTGGCACACACGCGGCTCCTTTTTAGGCGGTTTGTTTTTCGTTTTTATATTTCTTTTCCGTGATGTGACATCGCACTTGATTTTTATTTTCTGTGAAGGCTGCCCTGTGCCCCTTTCTCTCGGTCTCTCTCTCTCTCTCTCTCCTCTCTCTCTTCTCTCTCTCTCTCTCTCGCTCTCGCTTCGCTCTCTTCCTCTCTCTCTCATCTCTCTCTCTCTTCTCTCCTCTCTCTCTCTCTCTCTCTCTCTCTCTCTCTCTCTCTCTCTCTCGCTCTCTCTCTCTCTCTCTCCCCTCTTCTCCTCTCTCTCTCTCCTCTCTCTCTCTCTCTCTCTCTTCTCTCTCTCTCTCTCTCGCTCTCTCTCTCTCTCTCTCCTCTCGCTCTCTCTCTCTCTCTCTCTCTCTCTCGCTCCTCATCTCTCTCTCTCCCCTCTCTCCTCTCTCTCTCCTCTCTCTCTCTCTCTCTCTCTCTCTCTCTCTCTCTCTCTCCTCTCTCTCTCTCTCTCTCTCTCTCTCTCTCTCGCTCATCTCGCTCATCTCTCTCTCTCGCTCATCTCTCTCTTCTCTCTCTCTCTCTCTCTTCTCTCTCTCTCTCTCTCCCCTCTCTCTCTCTCTCTCCCCTCTCTACTCTCTCTCTCTCTCCGTTGCCTTATCTAATCATCATCATCATCATCATCATCCATCATTATTTTTGTTATTGTTATGCAGAGGTGCCGGATGCTTAGAAAAAAAAAGTGTTGCGTGCATCCCGAGTTCAACGAGATCTGAACACGTGATGAACCTGAGTGGCCTGCGGAGGGCGAGCGCGGAGAACGGCTTTAGGAATGGGGGGGGGGGGGGAGACGATGGGGACGAAGGGGGCCAGGGAGGGTAAAGGGGACAGGCAGGGTTGAGGGGGGGGGGGAGATAGAAGGTTCTGGAAGATAACGGAAATAAGGAGGTCGAGTTGATGTGGTTTAGGAGTGGCGAGTGCGGGGGAAAGAGGTAGAGAAAGGGGAATGGAGAGAGAGAGAGAGAGAGAGAGGGGGGGGGGGGGAGCGACAGAGAGCAAGACCAAGAGAAGGATAGAAAGGTAGAGAGAGAGTGGGTGAGTGAGAGTGAGCTGAGGATGTGAGAGAGAGGAGGGGAGAGCAATGAGAGGGAAGCAGTGAGTCATGAGGGCCCTTGGGAGGCCTGGACTCCCTGCCGGCGAGGAGCTGGCGGCTGCTGAGTCCCGGCGTCGGGGGAGCGCCGCGCCCTTTGTCATCGCTGCCTTGCCATTCCTCGGGAAATTAAAAGATTAACGGCACAATGGCCGCTGTAATCCCTGGAGCTCTTCGCGGAGACGCTGCTTCGGCCGCGGCCGGAGCCACGCACACTCGCGCTCGCTCTGTTTCTCTCTCTCTGTATATCTCTCTATATGTCTTTATTTATATATCTATCTATACCTACGTACATCTATCTCTCTCCCTCCCTCTCTGCCTGTCTCCTGTGGAGGCGTGTTTGTTGTGTGATATCCCAAAAGGCTTTCTGATGCTGTGCATTTTGCTACCTTGTTATATGCGACCCCGGGTTGATATTTACTTTGAATGTTTCTTTTTCCGTTTGGTTACCTCTCCCTGTTTGTATGATATTACCACCATCATGGCCCGGACTTGATATTGATTTTGCTCTCCAACTTTTTTCCCTCCCCATAACTTTCCCGTTTTGTTTCCTCTCAATATTAACACCATCACGATCCCGGGTTAATACTTACCTTTGAACATGCTTTTTATTTTATTTTATTTTTAATTTTTATTTTTTTTTTTGACCCCCTGCTTGCCTCTCATCATCTGCATGACGTCAGCTGTTTGTGCTTCGGCTGACGGGCTTGTTTCCTGCCCTCCTTGGACTTCCCACCGAGCGAGATCAAGATAAGCCGATGGAGGGGCCAAGATGCTATATTATTTCTGCTTGGAGACGACGGGTGGGCGTGGCTTTACGTAGCTCAGAAACTTTGCTTGATCTTATGCGTGTATGTTAAGGTTGTTTTGCGTTGTGGCGAGGTTTTCGGTTGTGTACATCGTTGTCGCAGGTGCTTGTTGTTAAGGGAAGGGAAGGTTTGAGGCACCGGGTTTAATGACTTGGGATTTTATGCTTCGACGGGACAGGTTTGGCGTCAGAGTTAGTGCAGGTAGTTAACCATTTGGCAAATTGTTCTGATAGAGAAAGAGAGAGAAAATAGGATGGAGAGTTTTCGAAAGTTATGTCTCTCTCTCTTTCTCTCTCTCTCTCTCTCTCTCTCTCTCTCTCTCTCTCTCTCTCCTCCTCTCTCTCCTCTCTCTCTCTCTCTTCTCTCTCTTCTCTCTCTCTTCTCCTCTCTCTCCCCTCTCCCGTTCCCTTTCCTCTCCACCTCCCTGTCCCTCTTCTTCTCCCTGCCCCTCTCCCTCTCACCCCTTCCTTCCTTCCTTGAGTTTCCTCCAGAGAAAAATCCCTTCAGTGTCCCGCCCTTTTAGGAAATGAAAGCGAGAGGATGACTTTCTGATCGAAGTCACAAAAGAAAAGGGAAACAGAGAAAGAAATGGAAGACGAGAAAAAGTCCATTATGAAAACACGCCGGAAACGTGGTTTTGGCGCGGGGCGGGGCTTCTTGAGAAAACAGAGATTTTCTTCGGCTCTGGGACTCTCTTAGTCGTTCTCTCATTGCCCGTTCCCTTGCCCTCGGCCTCCCCATTCCGAAAGAGCAAACGTAGAGTAAGTAGAGAAAGAGATTGAAGAAAACGCATTCACGCACGCACGCACGCACGCACGCACGCACGCACGCACGCACGCACGCAACGCACGCACGCACGCACCACACGCACACACACACAAACACACACACACACACACACACACACACACACACACACACACACACACACACACACACACACACACACACACTTGCATATAAGCACATGACAAGAAACAAGCGGAAGGGAAAGCCGGCGTAAGTCTTTCGCTTCAAAAGTCCAAATATTTACCGGAGTCTGTACCGTTGGGGGAGGGGGGAGGGGAGAGGGAGAAGGAGTGGGAAAGGGAGAGGGAGAGGAGAGGAAAGGAGAGGGATAGGGAGAGGGGGAAGGGCGAGAGGGAGGGAGGGAGGGAGGGAGGGAGGGAGGGAGGGAGGGAGGGAGGGGAGGGGAGGGGAGGAGGGGAGATCTAGGAAGTCGCGGAGTCGGGGCGAGCGCTTCAGGGGCCCTTGGCGTCGGCGGAGGGCCTGCGCGAACAAAAGTTGGGGTTCTCCTCGCTTCTCTTCTCTTCTCTCTAATGGTTTCTTTTCTCCTCGTCTCGCTTCGCTTCTCTTCTTTTCTTTTCTTAAATAGTTTCCTTTCTCCTCCTCTCTCTTCGCGTCTCTTCATTTCTCTCCGTTTCTCTTATTATTTTTTTCTCTTCTCTCTCTTTGCCTCTCGAGGTTTCTGGAGTCGTAATCTCCAACCTGGTTTTATTTATTTTTATTTTTTTTTCTTCCAGTCACTATATTCTAAAGCGTTGTGATCATCGTCCATTTTTACGAAAGATTTATTAGTACTACTGTCATCATCATTACAGTATTACTTATTGTGAAAAAATATTACGATTATCAGCTTTGATATTATAACTATCATTGTTATTATTGTTATGATTATCATTATCATTATTATTGCATTATTATTACCTTTCACTGCAGTATTATTACCTTTACATTGATCATTGCAATTCATCGTAATTATAATGATTCTGTTACTATCGTCACGTTCATCATCGTCACCACTGCTACTATTGCTGTCATTATCATCGTCATCATCTTTATCTTTATCTTTTCGTCTGCTTTTTTCCTTTTATCTCTAATCTTTTCTTTTCTCCGTATTTCCAATAATCTTTTATTCTCATCTCGTTTTGTTTCCCTCCGTTATTACCTCATTTCTCTTCTCTTGCCTTCTCTTCTCTTCTCTTCTCATCCCTCCTCTCTCATTCACTCTCCTCGTCG
>NC_061832.1:23486248-23498748 GCF_019202785.1 Penaeus chinensis
TTGACTTGGTTTAACATGTTGGACGCAATAATACAGTTCAGAACTACGTCAAGTTTGCTGCATTCTGCTGAGGTTTAGCTATGAAGACGTATGTGACAGCAGAAAGGGAGGGGAAGTAAAAGGGAGGGTAGGGAATTGGAAGAAAGGGGGGGGGGGCAGTTGGGGAAGGGGGAGTCGGGGGCACAGGTGGTTGTCGGGGGACAGGAAGGGGGGCGGGGTAGGACGGGTAAGTAGGGAGGGGTGAGGAAGGGGAAGGGGAAGGACAGAGTAGGAAGAGAAGAAAGGGAGGGGGAGGAGGGATAGACGAGAAGGGGGCCGGAGGGGTAAATAAGGAGGGATGGGAAGGGGGAGGACGGGGGGATGGGGAGGGGAAGTAGGAGGAGGGGAGGTGGCAAGTGTTTCCGGCCACGGGAGTTGCTATGACAACATGGCGCTCCCGTGTGTGCGTTTTATGAACCCCGGAGCGTCATGCTTTTTTTTTTCTTCTTTTTTCTTTTCTCTTGCTTTTTTCTCTCATTGTTCTTTCTTTCTCTAATGCCCTTCTCCCCTCCTCTCTCGCGAAATGGGCAAGGGTAAGATTTTTACCTCTAAGGGAAATTGAGCAAGGGTTAACCTTATGGAGACAGACAGGTTTACAGCGTCGAAGGGAATTTATAGGCCTAATATTAGGGTTTTACCGGTTATGTCGGGTTTAAGAGTAATTGAATTGGATAGCTGGGGAAAGGACGACAGGTGTTTGTGTGTGTGTGTGTGTGTGGGAGTGTAGGTGGACATTGCAAACGCCCCCGGGTTGTGTGAAGCCAAAACCGGGGGACGAAAAGGCGCGAAAGGACAGGGAAAGGTGTGTTCCCTTGCCCGGCCCGAGTAAATGAAAACGGGCCGGCGGGTGTCAAACCAGGGGCAGAAGAGCAAAGAAAGGAGGCCAGATTCAAACCGTGCGGTTTGGGCGACAACCAAAAAAAAGGGGCAGGGAGCAGGAAAAAGGGGGGGGGGCCGGGGGGCAAGGGAAAACGGAAGAAGGGAAAAAAAGGGTTGGGAGGTAAATGGAGGTTATGAGGGAAGGGAGAAGGGGTGGGGGGGGAGGAAAAAACGCGGGGGGGCCCGTCCTCGGGGATGAAGAGAGAGAGAGAAAAAAAATAGGGAAGCCGCGCGAAATTTTTTGGGGAGAGGAGACCAAAGGTAGGAAAAAGGTTTGGAGTAATAAACTTGAAAGAGTTAAATAAGAAGGAAAATGTAAGATTTTAAAAAAAGGAAAAATTTAAAAAGAATGAGACGTTTTTTTTCCCAAAAAATTTTAAAAAAAAAAAAAATATAAAAGAAAAGAAGGCAATAGAAGATTTTTCCCCCCCCGGGGCAAAGGATGGGAGAGGGGGGGAATGTTGCGAGGCAAGCCGGAACCACATACCTACCGCAGCGTCAACAACAACAGGCTCCGGAACAAAGCGAACGCGAAGACTAACACTGTTTTCAGAGAAGTGGGAAAAAAAGAGAAAAAATAAAATATAAAAGAGCGGACGGAGATCAAGAAGCTCCGGCTTATTAACATACATATTGGCATATCTATAGAGACTAATAAATGATGTTGAGTGGGGGGGAGGAGTGCCACCCCCCTTGCCTCCAGCCGTCCCCTCCCCGCCCCCTTTCCTGGGGAGAGGGAGAGGGAGAGAGAGGTGGGGAGACGGAGCAGAAAGGGGTTTGGGGGGGGGGGTGGAGTGAGGGGGGCGGGAAAGGGGTGGAGGTGAGGGAGAGGGAGCAGGAGGAGGTGGAGGAGGGGGTGGTGGAAGGGCGGGGGCTGGGACATAAGGCCTGCGATCTTTATATCAGCAGACAGACAATACTGGCATGCGCAGACGGTCATCCCCTTCTCCTCCTCTTCCCTTTCCTCCCCCTTTCCCCTCCCTCTTTTCATACTTTTCCTCGCCTCTTCCCGTCCCTTCCCTTCCCCTCTCCCATTCCTTACCCTTCTCCGCCCCTCCCCTTTCCTCAATTTATTTCCTTTTTCCTCTCCCTCGTCCGTTCTCCTCTCGCTATCGTTTGTCCAATATACACCTTCCTCTTTCCTTTATTTATATTCTCCCTCTTCCTTCCTTATCTTTTTTCCCGCATCCCGCCTTCCCCCCATCTCCCCATACCACCTTTCCTCTCTGTTCTCTCTTCACCCGGTCTTTATTCTGTTACCTTGCTCTTGTTTCCTCGTCTTCCTCGTATTTCTGGAATGGCCGTTGCGTTATTTCAAGATGTCGTGTTTTCTTTCCCTTTGCTTAACTTTGTTCATATTTCATTCACCTTCGCGTCTCTCTCTTTGTCATGTTCGTCTCGTTCCCCTCTTTTCAGAACGTTCTTCAGTTCTTCTTCTGGTTTTTTCTTTCTTCCTCGGGTCTTCCTTCCTTCCTTTTTTTGTTTTTTTTTGTTTTTGAAGCATACAAAAAATTTCGTTCCCCTTTTTCCAAAACCATTTTGCTTCCTCCCCCCCCTTTTCCCTTTCCCTCCTCATCCATACCTTTTCCCTTTCGCACCCAAAGCCCCTCTCTCCCCTCCTTCCTCTCCCCATTTCCTCTTTTCCTTCTCTCCCTCTTCTGCTCTCCCACTCTTCCCCTTTTTTTTTCCCTCCTCCCCCTCCTCTCTTCTCCGTCCTCCCTCCCTGCCTATTCTCCTTAACCCTCCCTCTCCTTATCTCCCCCCCCCCCTGCCCCTCACTTCACACCCCCCCCCCCTCCCCGTTCCCTCCTTGATATCACTATTCATCTCCGGCAACCTTGTGCTACCTTGCGCCGTCCGTCGGGAATAGCTTTTAAAGGCTGCGCTTTGCCTGCGTCAGAGGGGGGGAGGGAGGTGGAGGGGGGGGAAGGAGGGAGGGAGGGAGGGAGTGAGGGAGGGAGGGAGGGAGGGGAGGGAGGAGGGGGGTGGGGGGAAAGGGGGGGGGTTGGTGGGAAGGGTTGGAAGGGGGAGGGAGGGGGGAAAGGGGAAGGGGAAAGGGAAAGGAAAAGGGAAAGGGGGGGGGGGGGGGAGGAAAAGGGGAAGGGGAAGGAGGGCAAAGGAAAAGGGGAAAAGGGAAAAGGGAGGGAAAAGGGAAAAAGGGAAAGAAGAAGGAAGAGAGGAAGAAGGAAAGGAAGTGGGGAAAGGAAAGGAAGGAAAAGGGAAGAAGGAAAAAAGGAAGGGAAAGGAAAAGGAAGGAAGGAAGGAAGGAAGGAAGAAGGAAGTAATGAAGCAAGGAAGGAGTGAAGGAAGAAAAGAAAGGAAGGAAGGAGGAAAGTAAGGAAGCAACGAAAGAAGGGGAAGAAAGGAGGGAAAGGGAAGGGTGAGAAAGGAGGAGGGCAGCGGGCCCCGAAAATGGGGTTATGGAAGGGATAGGGAAGAAACAGAAGAGGGAAAAAAGGGAAAAGGGAGAGGGGGGGGAAGAAAGTAGATAGTAGAAGGAAGAGAGAGAGGAAAGAAAAAACTATATTTTCCCCCCACTTATCTCTTCATGGCGATTGATGACGAGAGTTTTTAGAGTAACCCCATTATGATATATGAGATGTAAGAAGAAACGTGAAGAAACTTGAAGATTCAGAAAGGAAAGAGAAGAAAAAAATATTTATGTAACGGGTGATTTCTTTAAATTTAAGTTTCCCTGGATTTTATATCGGTATTTTATCCATCGTCAGAGCAAGATTGAAAAGAATGTTTTTTTTTTTCCCAGGTATGTGATGCGGCGTTCACTTGGGTTCACTTGAGGGAGGCGAAATCAGTGAGTAGGACGGCACCGAGAAAAGAAAAAGGAACCTGGAACCGTGAGTAGGGTCTGCACAGGCACGTGTACACAACAGGCCCACCCGACCCGCCCCCCGCTCCCCGGGGCACACACAGGCAAAGAGAGTTCCGTGCCTGCGGCGCTTCGAGCTCGGCAGACCCACGGTGGCACACGGCGGCCAGGTGTGCCCAAGGCAATTTGGGTGAAACCGGCCGAGCGACGCTGTCTCGTCTGCTTTGGGGGGACATTACTTCTCTCTTCGGGGATTTTTCCTCTCTCTCTCTCTCTCTGTCTCTCCTTTTTCTTTCTCCTTTCTTTCCTTTCTCCTTTCATCTCTCTTTCTCTCTTATCTCTTTCTCTCTTTCTCTCCCTTTCTCTCTCTCTTTCTCTCTTTTTCTCTTTCCCCTCTTTTTCCCTTTTTCTCTCTCTCTCATCTTCTCTCTAACTCCCCTCTCTCCTCTCCTCTCTTCTCACCCCTCTCTCTCTTCTCTCACCCTCTCTCTCTCTCTCCATCTTCTTCCTACCTCCTTCCTCTCTCATCTCTCCCCTCCTCCTCTCTCCTCTCTCCTCTCTCTCTCTCTCCTCCTTCTCTCTCTCTCTCTCTCCCTTCTCTCTCTCCTTCTCTCGTCTCTTCTTCTCTCCCTCTCTCTCTCTCCCTCTCCTCCTCTCGTCTCTCTCTCTCCCTTTCATCCGTCCTCCCCAATTCATCCCTCTCCTCTCCTCCTCTCATTCTCCTCTCTCTCTCTCTCTTTCCTTTCTCTTTTTCTCTCTCTCTCTTTCTCTCTCCTCTCCTCTTCCCCTCTCAATCTTTCCCTCACCTCTTTCTCTCTCTCTCTCCTCTCTCTCTATCTCTTCTCTTCTCTCTTAAATCTTTCTCTCTCGTCTCTCTCTTTTTTTTTCTCTCCTTTTTTCTCCTCTCGTCTCCTCCTCTCTCCTCTTCTCCTCTCTCTCTCTCTCTCCTCTTTTCTCATCTTTTCTCTCTCTCTCTCTCTCCTTCTCTTCTCTCTCCCTCCCTCATCCCCTTTTTCCCTAAAAATCCTTTCTTTTTTCTCCCCCTCTCCTTTTCTTCCTCCCCTTTCTTTCCCTTTTTCTCCCATTTCTCTCCTCTCTCTCTCTCCTCTCCTAATCCTCTCTCTCTCCTCTCATCAATCTCGTCTCTCTCTCTCTCCTCCTTCTCTCTCTCCGTCCCCCCTCCTCCCTCTCTTTGCCCCCCCCCCCCCTCTCTCCTCATCTCTCTCTCACCTCTCTCCTCTCTTCCCCTCTCTCCTCTCTTTTCCTCATCACCCCCTCTCTTCAATCTCCTCCTTCTCTCCTCTCTCACTCTTTCTCTCTCTCTCTCCCTCTCTCTCCTCCACCCTCTCTCTCTCCTCTCTCTCTCTCCCTCTTTCTCTCTCTCCCCTTTTTTCTCTCTCACTCTCTCTCTCTCCTCTCTCATCCTCCTCTCTCCCCTCCTCTCTCTCTCTCTCCTCTCTCTCTCTTCCCCTTCGGATAATTCCACATATTTTTATCTCCTCCTCATTTTTTTTGCTTCCGCGTTTGATCCTTTCCTTCCGTGGCCAGTTCCCCCACCCCTTGTTCCTTTCGCGCCCCCTTTTTTCATGCTCTCTTTTTCATCGTCTGTTCCTTTCTCCACCTTTGCCAAAACACACTTTTCTTTCCTTCCTTCTTCTCCTCCCTTGTCTCCCTTCCTCCCTCCCTCCCTCCCTCCCTCACCCTCTCCCCTCCCTCCACCTCTCCACTTCTCTCTCACTCTCTCTCTCTCGCTCTCATCTCTCTCTCATCATCTCTCAATCTCTCTTCTCTCTCTCTCTCTCTCTCCCCTTCCTCTCTCTCACCTCCCTCCCTCCTCCCTCCTCCCTCCTCCCCTCCTCCCCGTTCCCCTCGCCCCGTCGCATTCACGAATAAAGCAGCAAATGTAACCGCGAACCGTGGGCAATCGCAGGATTTGCCGGCATTCCGGAAGTTGGGATTGCCGTATTTATTTTGATATTGCGGCGAGTCGGGAGGACGGGAGGCCGGTGCCGCGGCGTCCCCCGCTATAACCCCCTTGCCATGGCGGGCGGGCGCTGCATTCAAGGTGCCATCTGCGGCGCGGGGGAGGGGAGGGGGCGGGGGAACAGGGGGGCGGAACGAGAGTGTGTGCGTGTGGCTATGTGCTCACTTATGTACACGGGCATGCATGCAACAGAATGTCACGGAAAGGGGGGAAAAGACAGCAGACAACAAAACACAGCGCGCACGCCGGGGCAGGGCAGGGTTGCAGGCCGACACAGCGTAATTTGAGCGTATGCAAGTAATTAATCAAATCCCAATCAAATTAGAGTTCGCGCGACTGAACCGCACGTATGTTTCCAGCGCCGAGATTCGTGTCACTCGATCTGCAACATTCACGAGGCTCACCTGCATTCTTCTTTCTCGCTCCCTCCCTTTTCCCCCCCCCCCCCCCTCCTCCCCTCCTCCCCTCTCCCTTCCATTCTTCTCCACCCCCCATCCCTTCCCTCCTCCCCCTGCTTCCTCCCCTCCTCCTCTCCTCTTCCTTCCCTCCTCTTCCCTTTCTCATTCCTCTACCCCTTCTCCCGCATCCCCCCACCAGCCTTTCCCCGCTTTTTTTTTTCCCCCTTTTTTTTTTCTCTATCTAACCCACCCCTTCCCCTGCCCCCTTTCCCCTCCCTCTCCCCCCTCTCCCCTCATCCCTCATCCCTCCCTGTTTTCCCTCTTACCCCTCCCCCCCCAAATTTCCCCCTCTCCCCCCTCTCCCCTCTCTCTCCCCTTCTTCCCTCCCCCTCTCCCCTTCCTCTTCCCTCTCCCCCCCTCTCCCCTCTACCCCCTCTCCCCTCTCTCTTCCCCCCTTATCTTCCCTTCTTCCCTCCCTTTTCACCCTCTCCTCTCCCTCTCCCCCCCTCTCCCCTCTCTCTCCCCTTCTATTTTCCCCCTTCTTCCCCCCTTTTTTCACCCTCCCCCCTTCTTCTCCCCTCCCCCTCCCTCTTCCCCTCCCCCCCGAGTCTTTCACTCTTCCGTCCCTGTTTTCTCTCCCTCTCCTTCCGCTTCCCTCCCTGTTTTCCCTCTATCTTCCCTCCCTGTTTTCTCTCTCTCTCCTTCCTCTTCCCTCCCTGTTTTCCCTCTCCCCTCCCTCCCCCCCCCCTCCCCTCCCTCACCCCCCCTCTCCTCCCTCTTCCCCCTCTCCCCTCCCTCTTCCCCCCTCTCCCCCTCCCTCTTCCCCCCCCTCCCCCCCCCCCCTCCCTTTCCCCTCTCCCCTCCCCCCCCCCTATTCGCCCTCTCCCCTTCCCTATTCGCCCCTCCCCCCCATTCCCCTCTCCCCCTCCCTATTCCCCCTCTCCCCTCCCCTCCCTATTCGCCCTCCCCCCCTCCTATTCCCCTCTCCCCTCTCTCTTACCCCCCCCTCCCCTCCCTCTTCCCCCTCTCCCCCTCCTATTCCCCCCTCTCCCCTCCCTATTCGCCCTCTCCCTCCCCCCCCCTTCCCCCCTTTCCCCTCCCTCTTCCCCTCTCCCCTCCGTTTTCCCCCCCCTTCCCCTCTCCATCCGCCCCCCCCTTTTTTGTTTCCCCCCCCCCTCCCTCTCACCCCTATCCCTCTTCCCCCCTCTCCCCTCCCTCTTCCCCTCTCCCCTCCCCCCTCCCTATTCTTTGCCCTCTCCCCCCCCTATTCCCCCCTCCCCCTCCCCCCTCCCTATTCGCCCTCCCCCTCCCTATATCCCCCTCTCCCCCCCCCCCTATTCGCCCTCTCCCCCTCCCTTTTCGCCCTCTCCCCTCCCTCTTCCCCCTCTCCCCTCCCTCTTCCCCTCTCACCCTCCCCTCCCCCCCTCCCCCCTCTCCCCCCTCTCCCCCTCTCCCCCCTCTCCCCCCCCGCTTCCCCTCTCCCCTCCCGCTTTCCCCTCTCCCCCTCCCCTCTTCCCCCTCCCCTCCCTCTTCCCCCCTCTTCCCCCTCTCCCCCCCCTCTTCCCCCTCTCCCCTCCCTCTCCCCCCTCTCCCCCCTCTCCCCTCCCGCTTCCCCTCGACCTCCGCTGGATCCTCGGGGGCGCCAGGGCGAGCGGGCCCCGTGTCCTCGGCGCCGCGGTTCCCGTCGCTGTCTCGCGGTCACGGCAAGCCCCGTGGGGCCCGCAATGGAGTTACCCCGGTTTGGGGGACCCCGCGCGGGTGAGCGCTTGCTGGCTGAGAGGAATTTCTTGCAGGATTAGGGATAGACAGAAGAGAGGGGTGGGTGGGGGGGGGTTGTCGATTTACCCGGAGGGCCCCCTTGGGAGTGTATGCGCGCGTCCAATTGCCCGAAGGAGATTGCGGGTGTGGTTGGTGTGTGTGGCGGGGCGGATTGGCCGTGAATTCCTTTGTTAATTTGTTTATCCCTTCGTTTCTCGCGACTTTTTCGCACATTACATCTCTCTCTCTCTCTCTCTCTCTCTCTCTCTCTCGCCTCTCCCCTCATTCCTCCTCTCTCTTCTCTCTCCTCTCTCACCTCTCTCTCTCCCCTCCTCTCTCTTCCCTCTCTCCTTTCCCCCACCTCCTCCTCCCCCCCCTCCTTCATCTCCTTCCCTCCTTCTCTCTCCCTTCCTTTATCCCTTCCCCCCCTCAGTCTATTTTCCACATATCCTTCCCTCCACATATCGTCCCCCCCTCCCATTTGTCCTTCCCTCCTCCCCCCCCTCCCCACCGAAATTCAGCATAGTTACTATAGCAATTTTTCTCCATCCCCAAAACCCTTTCCTCCTCCCCATCCCCCCCCCCCCCCCCCCTCCCCCCCCCTACCCTCCTCCCTCGAAACAAAAACAAAAAAAAAAAAAAAAAAAATAGCGATTCGTATACTTTTTTTTTATGAATATTAATAAGAAAAGTTCGTAATTGGTCTATTCAGTCCGAGCGTAGCGACACACGGGGCTCTGAATGCTCAATTGCGAAGGATGTTGCAGTTTTTGTCTTTAGTTATGCCACTGTTATTGTTATGATGATGGTAATAATGACGGCGGTGAGGGTGAGATGGAAAATGATGACGAGGAAAAAGTTGAAACATGATGGTGGTGGCGATGATGATTGATGATGATGGTGATAGTGATGATCGTGATGATGATGATGATGGTGATGATGATGATGATGATGGTGATGGTGATGGTGATGGTGTTGATGATGATAGTGATGATGGATTGAAAAAAACGTGATAGTGACGGTGGTAATTAAGATTAAAATGATGGAAGGCGGTGATGAATTGAAAATATTGATGGATAAAGATGACACGGAAAAAAAAAAAAAAAAAAAACGAAAAGAAGGAGAAAGAAAAAAAAACGGAGACAGAACAAAAAAAAAAAAAGGAGGGGAATAAAAAGGAAGAGGTGAGAAACGAAGGAAAGTGGAAGGGGGAAGGAGGCAATAAAGAAGGTGACAAGACCGGGCCGAGAATGGTGTGAATAACGCATCAAAGAGAAGCTTATTGGCTGGCCTGAGCGCCGTTATTGAGCCCTCGCTATGGGCGGCGGCAGAGGGGGGGGGGGGGGAGGGTGAAGGAGATGAAGAAAGGGAAAGAAGGAGAAGGAGAAAGAGAAATAAGAAAGATGAATATGGAAAAGCAGAAGAAGAGAGGGAAAAAAATGAAGAATGGGAAAGAAGGAGAAGGAGAAAGAGAAATAAGAAAGATGAATATGGAAAAGCAGAAGAAGAGAGGGAAAAAAATGAAGAATGGGAAAGAAGGAGAAGGAGAAAGAGAAATTAGAAAGAGAAATATGGAAAAGCAGAAGAAGGGAGGGAAAGAAGATGAAGAATGGAAAAGAAGGAGAAGGAGAAAGAAATAAGAAAGATAAATATGGAAAAGCTGAAGAAGAGAGGGAAAGAAGATGAAGAATGGGAAAGAAGAAGGAGAAGGATAAAGAGAAATAAGAAAGAGAAACATGGAAAAGCAGAAGAAGAGAGGGAAAGAAAAAGTAGAGTAAGAAAATAAGAAAAAAAGAATAAGGAAAAAGAGAAGAAGAAAGGGAAAGAAGGACAAGAAGAAAAGAAAGAGAAGAAGGGAGGGAAAGAAGTAGAAGAAGGAGAAGGAGAAAATAAAAAAAAGGAAAAGGAGGAGTGAGGAAGAGAGAAAGAAGGAAAAGGAGAAGAAAAGAGAAGGAGGAAATATAAGAAAAAAGGTAAGAGGAGAGAGAGTAGAGAATACGTAGAATAGGAGGAAATGAACGGTAAGGAAAGCGGGAAGGAAGAAGGGAAAATAAAAAATAAAAGGAAAAAAACGAGAAGAAGAAGACAGCGAGAAAGAAACAGACAGACAGGCAGACAAAAAGCAACAGCACGAGCTATCCCGAGGTGGCACAGTGCCTTGCGTCGGGATGCGAGAGAGGGTAATGTGGTCATTAGTGAAAGGGCGCAGGCGAGCGTGCCGGATGCCGAGTTCTTCGTCTTCTTTTCTTCGGCTTTCTTCTTCTTCTTCTTCTTCTTCTTCTGCTTCCTCTGCTTCTTTTCTTCATCTTTCTTCATCTTATCCTTCTTCTTCTTTTTCTTCTTTCTTCTTCTTCTTCTTTTTTCTTCTGCTTCTTCTGCTTCTTTTCTTCCTCTTTCTTCTTCTCCTCCTCCTTCTTCTTCTTCTTCTTCTTCTTCTTCTTCTTCTTCTTCTTCTGCTTCTTTTCTTCATCTTTCTTCTCCTTCTTCTTCTCATTCTTCTTCTTTTTCTTCTTCTGCTTCCTCTGCTTCTTTTCTTCATCTTTCTTCTTCTTGTCCTTCTTCTTCTTCTTCTTCTTCTTCTTCTACTTCCTCTTCATCTTCTTCTTCTTCTTCTGCTGTTCTTTATCTTTCTCCTTCTTCTCCTTCTTCTTCTTATTTTCTTCTTCTTCTACTACTTCTTCTTCTTCTTCTACTTCATCTTCTTCTACTTCCCCTTCATCTTCTTCTTCTTCTTCTTCTTCTTCTTCTTCTTCTTCTTCTTTTTCTGCTGTTCTTTATTTTTCTTCTTCTTCTCCTTCTTATTATTATTTTCTTCTTCTTCTTCTACTTCTACTTCTACTTCTACTTCCTCTTCTTCTTCTTCCCCTTCTGGGGTTGAACTCGGGATGTCTTCTTTTAATCTCTATCTATCTATCTATCTATCTATCTATCTATCTATCTATCTATCTCTTTCCTCCTTCCCTCCTCCCTCCCTCCCTCCCTTCCAGCTTCCCCATTCTCTTCCTCCCTTCCTCCCTCCCCCCTTTGCTTCCCCCCCTCCCCCCCCTCCCTTTATATTTGTTGTGTATGTGGCTACTTTCCTTTCCGAAGGAGGCATCGGCGACCGCACTAAACCGCGACGGCGCCCTTGGGAACCGCACCGCGTGATGAGATGGGCCAAGTTGCGGTCGTCGAGAGGCGGGCGAACGACAGGCGGCGGCGTTACGGAGACGTAAACACCTTGAATTCACCTCCACCTTCTCCTCCGCCTTCACCTGATCATCCGCGAGCCGCTTGTTGGTCGAGCCCGGACGCGTTTGTTTTGTCTCGATGGCTCGGTCTTTGGTTTTCGCCTTTGATGATGCTCTTTGTCTGTTGCTTTGTTCGTGTTGGTCGGCGTTATGAGGGCGGGGTTAGGCTAGGGGGGGCGGCAGGGGTGGGGAAGGGGCAGTAATTAGGGTGAGATAAGTTGGTTGTTGAGAATTGTTACGGGTAAAGGAAAAGAGCTTTATTTTTTTATATTTTTTTTTTTCGTGACTTTTTAAATTGCATTTCATGGCCTAATCTCGGGTCATGTTGCTCGACTCAGGGACAAGATGATTTCAGCGATTTTCCTGCAGGAAGGAGGCGCGCTGGGAGGAAAACCCACACGGTCCTCCCAACTCATACTGCCTCTCCTTCCTCCTTCCCTTTTCTTCCTTCTTCTTTCCCTCTTCCCACTTCTCCCTTCCTCTTTCCTCCATTCTCCTTCCCCATCCTTCTTCCTGCTCCTTCATCCTTTTCTCCTCTTTCCCACTTCCCCCGGTTCCTTTTCACTTTTCTTCCTTCTTCCTTTTCTCTTCCACTTCTCTCTTCCTCCTTATTCCACTCCCCCCCTCTCTCTCCTTCCCCCTTTCCCCTTTCCTCCTCCCTTCCCCTTACTCCTCCTTCCACCCCCTTCCTTCTTCCTTTTCTCTTCCACTTTTCTCTTCCTCCTTCTTCCTTTCCCCTCCCTCTTTCCCCTTCCCCCTTTCCCTTTTCCTCCCCCCTCCCCCTTACTCCTCCTTCCACCCCCTTCCTTCTTCCTTTTCTCTTCCTCCTTCTTCCTTTCCCCTCCCCCTTTCCCCTCCCCCTTTCTCCTTCCCCCTTTCCCCTCCCCCTTTCCCCTTCCCCCTTTCCCCTTTCCTCCTTCCTCCCCCTTACTCCTTCTCCTTCCTCCCCCCCCCCCTCCGTCCCCCGCAGCGCTCTTATGATAATCCCAGCTAATAGTAATTCGCGCTAATAGTTTATTCCAACTGATATTAATCCCCTGTTAATGGTGGGGTGTAATGAGCTGGGATTAAGGGAGGCCAAAATGCCTAATGAAATGATATGTAATCACGCCTCTGCTCCGGACAATGCGGCGCGCGGGGTTGTGACACTGCCGGCGAAGGCGCTGCTGTGCGCGGGGTTGGGGGGGCGCCCTGGGGAGCCTTGGGGCTGACAGGACGAAGGGGCTTGCGTGGTGGGTCTCGTTGCCTCTTCTTCCTCCTCCTCCTCCCCCTTCTCGGCCTCCTCCTTGTCCTCCTCCTCGTCGTCGTCGTCCTCGTCCTCCTCCTCGTCCTCCTCCTCCTCCCACCTCCTCCTCTTCCTCCCACCTCCTCCTCTTCCCCTTCCC
>NC_061832.1:23521248-23543748 GCF_019202785.1 Penaeus chinensis
AGGAAACAGGCAGGCAGACAGGCTGACTGACTGACTGACTGCGTGAGCGCTGGTTAAGCGCTGCGCTCAGTTTCATGCACGATTGTCCTTGGATTTGGATTTCGCTCGTTGATATTTGTCTACTCCCCCCCCCCCCTCTTTCTCTCTTTTCCGCTCGCCCTCTTCTTTTCAGAACGTGTGTTTTTCTGCACGACTGCCCGCACTGGAATAGCTTATCACAGCAGGAGAGTCGGGCACCACGTCCAGAGATTATTTACCATCTCCGCCCACTTTTTTTCCATTCGCTGGGCGCGGGGCAGCTGTGGCGGCGAGTAAAGTTACAAGGGCTGTGGGATCCGCGGCTCGCGTGGCACCGCTGAATGGGGCGTAGCGGTCTTTTGCCGTGGGGGGCGATGGTGGGGGGGGGGGGGGGGCACACGACCGCAAGGTGGCAGACAGCCGGGGAGGAGGAGGTGGGCAGGGAAGCTGGCAGAAGTTCAGGCAGACGACCAGACGAAGTATAAGCAGATGGATTGATTGGTAGATACAGGTGCTAGAAAGACGGTCAAATAGACAGATTGGCAATTACTCACATATACAGGGAAGGAACAGACAGATAGGACATGCAGTTCGGTACATAGACAAACAGACATATAGGGAAGCAGCAGGAAGACAGGCAGACAAGCAAAAAAGCAGAAACAACCAAACATGCAGTCAGGCAGCTGTGCAAGCATGAGTACCGAGAGATAAGAGAACTTGCCATCCCTTGCTTGTTCAACTTCTGACCGAGTGACCGGTCGAGGCAAGAGCAAGGTGACCGGAGCTCGAACCGGACAACGCGGTGCCGGCTGCCGTAGTGGGCGGCGACGGTGCGTACTACAGGGCACGATCCCCGGGGAGGAGGGAGGAGGGGTACGCTTGCTGTTTGTTTGAATAGTGTTAACGTTAATTTAGTCCGTTTAGTTTACGCTTATGTAATTGTTGCGTGTATGTTGGACTCCCGCCTTCTAGTCTATAGTGTTTTTTTTGTGTTAGGTTTAGGGGGGGGGGGGACTGGCTCTTTTATGGAGGGCGGCCACGATGGGCGTCGCCATGGGAAGTTCACTCGCGCCGGGTCTAGCGAGCCGGGACGTTGCTACTTATTTAAGGGCTAATTTCCTCTCGCTCCTGCCGGGATCGTCGCCTCAACGGAAGCGGAGGCTTAGGACCGTGCTTGCTCGCGGAGCCGGGGCGAAGACAGAGTGTCAGGTCGCGTCATCCACGTAGGAAGGAGGCTGAGGCAGACGGTGTGCGGCGCCCACGCTCCGTCCGGACCTCGGCCGGACTCGCCCTCGTCACTGCCAGCCCCTATCTCGGGCGACATCGTGGATTCGAGTAAAGCAGGGGCAAGGACGCGAGGAATCGGGACCGCCACACGCACACATTTCTCTTGCAGGACGGGAACACTGTATCGATGTCAGAGGCAATCAGGATGATGTATTGGGCGATATCGACAGGAGAACGGGAGTCGTATAAGGTTTGAGTCTCCCCTGCTGATAGCCACACTTGGCTGCGTTTTCTTTGTTGGTCCCGAACTCGATTTCTGTTATCCTTGATGGATGCCTCCCCCCCCTCCCCCCTCCAAGCCCTGTATGGGCCTGGCAGCGGTTGCTTCCTCTGGTCGACACGGGATCAAACTGTAAACCAAGAAAAAAATGTTTAAAGCAGACAGAGGAGGTTAAGAAGGTCCAAATTTGACTGCATGGGCAAAATGTTTAATATTACGTCGGTAGGGCTTTCGTTTGTGCTTGAGGAGAAAGCTTGGCCGAATAAATAGATAAAACCGTTGAGCCACTCAAAAGCGACTTTAGAGCGACCTTTAGCATGCGGTTTATTGTGAGCGTCGTTTCTCTATTTTTGCCGTCTTGCACTGTGTGCCTTTTGACCACTCTTTATTCTAGCTGCATTGCCTTTGATATCCCGTACACGTTCAGATTTATGGCTTTTAATGTAAAATGACTTTTACGAAAACTGGGATGTAAATAAAACTCCTCAAATATATAATGTACTTGATATCAAGTCGACACCGCCTTGTGTGAAAGGTCAAATTGTTATTTTTGCGCTCCAGTTGCGACAAATATACTCTTTGTTGTTAACTATGAGCCTGTCCGCTAATGTCATGCTTGCCATTATTATGTATTATCTACTATTATTTTATGATTAACATTATTTTGTACCCTTGAGCAAAGAAAAGGTGCTAACGCGTCGCCCATTTTCAGATATGACTACGAGGTGCTCCTACGGAACTCGACCTTCTGCCTGGTGCCCCGCGGACGCCGCCTCGGCTCCTTCAGGTTCCTGGAGGTGCTGCAAGCCGGCTGTGTGCCCGTCCTGCTGGCCAATGGCTGGGAGCTGCCCTTCAGCGAGGTCATCGACTGGAGCCGGTCCGCCCTCTGGGCCGACGAAAGGCTCCTGCTGCAGGTGAGGATGCGGCGCCTCGGGTGCTCAGAGGCAGCCCGTGTTTTTCTCATAATTGCATGCGAATAAATTGCCGAGGTTTTGTCCGTTCCCGAGACTGAAAAGAGTTTTCCCGGCGCAGGTCCCCGACATGGTCCGCTCCATCAACGCCTCCCAGATCCTGCAGATGAGGCAGCAGACGCAGCTCATGTGGAACCAGTACTTCTCTTCCATCCAGAAGATCGTCTTTTCTACGCTAGAGGTACGTGGCGCCGGGCAGAGGATGTCACGTGATTAAGACTGGTATTCATTTTTGCACATGCGTACTTTTTATATCGCTTGTTTGCATTAATGCTGTGCAGAAGTTCAGAAGAGTTCAAACGTGGAATATCAAATATAACTCCTTTATCATTACAAACACATGTGTTCATAGTCGCTGCTCACTCACGCACACTCACACACGCGCACGCACATGTACACACACACACGTAAACACACGTACACGCACGTACACACACACACGCACACGCACACGCACACGCACACGCACACGCACACGCACACGCACACGCACACACACACACACACACACACACACACACACACACACACACACACACACACACACACACACACACACACACACACACACACACACACACACACACACACACACACACACACACACACACACACACACACACACACACACACACACACACGCACACACGCTCACTCACTCACTCACTCACTCACTCACTCACTCACTCACTCACTCACTCACTCACTCACTCACTCACTCACTCACTCACTCGCTCACTCGCTCACTCGCTCATCCCCCCCCCCCCCCACACACACACACATACACACACAAATAATTTTAAAAATAATAATAAATAAACACGTACACATACACATGCACATCCCTACCACATGACCTGACTGAGGATCTGGACTTGCAGATAGTTGCAGATAGGGTAAGGAGGCACAGGGCGAGGTCTCTGGCCGTGTGGAACTCCTCCCCGGGGGCTCTGGCTGTCAACCTCACCTTCTCAGACTACTTGCCGCATTTCCCTTTCTACTTAACGTCGCTGGGCATAAGTCCTAGTCCAAGGTAAGTCGTGGGCTTTGATAAATATTTGATAGTTTCTGTTGTTTCTAATTTTCTCTTTTTCTTTTCTTTTTTTCGGAATATTTTGGATGGTCTTGAGGGAGATTGTGGGTTTGTCTGTGATGGAGATCTTGGTGACCATTTTGGGTTTCGTTATTTCAGGTACACGGCAGTCATCTCAGTCACGCACGGGGGCACAGGTCTAACCCAGACCACACCTTTGTACAAACTGGTCAAGAATATTGCCCGCAGCAAGTTTGTGGAAAAGGTAAGGCTTCTTTATTATCAGGTAAAGCCAGTGTATCATGAATATACCCCAAAGTAATAACAGGAGAAAGGACCAGCCTGAGTAATGCTCATTGTTTCACTGTTATTTTGTAGGGTTTGAAACATTTTCCAAGTTGCTGCAGTAATCAGGACCTCTTGTAAGGGAAAGACAATTGTAAAGGCTAAAAGTACAGACAGTAATATGTAATGTGTATACATACATACATACATATATATATATATATATATATATATATATATATATATATATATATATATATAATGTATATATGCATGTATGTATGAATGATTTGTGTGTGTATGTACACATGATTTGTGTGTATTTGTTTAAAACTGCAATAGTTTTATGCAATTTAGTGTTTTTTCTTTACTTCAGATAATTGTGGTGTGGACCAGTAGCCAGGCGCCCCCCACGGAGAACCGAATACCTGGAGGAAGTGTCCCAGTGCACATAGTGGTGCCCCCCGACCGCTCAATCTCAGCCCGTCATCAGCCTCATCCACTCATCACAACTGATGCAGTTTTCTCACTGGATGAGGATGTTACGTTAACCACTGATGAACTGGACTTTGCCTTTACCGTTTGGCGGACTTTCCCTGAGCGGATTGTTGGCTATCCTGCCCGATCTCACCACTGGGATGATGCCAAGGTAAGGAAAAGACTAAGAATTGGATTTGGAATAACATACAGCATATATAGAGCTAGTGTTATTTTACTGATTTGGGGCTGTGGGAAAGGTTTTAGTGATAATATTGATTTTGTATCTCTGTAAGTTCGTATTAGTTTTGTTATATATGTCGTGTGTGTGTGTGTGTGTGTAAATTGAAGTTGGTAAACTGAGAAGGGCCTTAGTCCTGACTCACTTATACATATATTTGTGGTTATATTAAGAATATTAAGACAGCTGTCCATGTTTTTTCCAATTTAAATTAAAAGTAAATTTTATTCCAATTTACTCACTTCTCAGGCTGGCTGGAGCTACACCAGCAGATGGACCAATTCGTACTCAATGGTGCTGACTGGAGCAGCGGTCTATCACCGTTACTGGCAACACGTGTACACTCACCAGTCAGCATCCGGTCTCCTCTCCACTGTATCCACTACTAAGAATTGTGATGATATACTCATGAATTTCCTTGTGTCAGCTGTGATCCGCCGCCCGCCCATCAAGCTCACCCAGCGGAAGCAATACAAGGACTATTCCTCCGAAGCAAGGTGTGTGTCGTGGAAGGGATAAATGAATGGGGAAATATCTTAATATGTAGACATTCTAGGAGCGTTGCTTTGTCACGTACGGGAAATTTGGTTGTTTTCCTAGGATTCAAGGAATTGAGTATTTTGTTGAAGTCTTAAACAGCTGCTCAGGATGTTCATTCATGATTAATAAATTATTGTTGTATAAAAAAGATATTCATTCTCATTCATACCTTTTCTATAACTGATGGATAGATGTAGATATAGGTATATATATGAATATACATTTATTGATGTATTTCTTTATTTTTATTTTTATTTCTTAAAGATATTTGTCGAGTAATATTTACTTTTTCTTGAAATTTGTTGTTTTCCCTGATTCAAGAAACATCATTTCATATTGCATTTCTTCCCTCTGCTTCCAGATGGGTGTGGACGGACCCCAGTCACTTCCACCAGCGCAGCGTCTGCCTGAACACATTTGCTTCTTTATTAGGTCATATTCCACTAAAACATTCTAACTTACGCCTCGATCCTGTACTCTTCAAGGACAAGGTATCCATGCAAAGGAAAAAATACAGACAGATTGAAAAAATAGGAAGCTAACAATAGTAGCTAATTAGGGAATACTCGGTATTTATATTGTTAATATTGTGCATTTCTTTTTTTACTTTTTTTCAAGTGTCACTTATAAGAGGTCATAAAAAAGGTGTCTAGTTAAAACAGTGTGACTAAACTTTTCATTATCAATTTCCTTAGCTTTGCATAGACTTTTATGATACTTTGTTACCATTTAATTTTTTTTAATCAGTGTGATAGCTAGGGGAAGTTGTTCAATGCAATGTTCATGAGTTAGTGTTAATGTTAGAAGTTAAAAGTAGATTCATGGACTGAGCTCTGGTGCCCCAGAAAATAATATGCTCTTTAAAAGAGCTTTGATCCATTCAGTTTTGGAATGTATATCTATGAACTTGACTGCAAGTAAGGATAGCATAGGACATATCAAATGTGTGATATGGGTGAAGCTTGTTATTATTTTATACATGTTAATATTTAGGTTTTCACAACAATAATTTGTCACAAAATGAATACTGTAATCATGCAATGTATCATATCATTATTATATTTGGCAAACTTTTAAGAAAATATTATTGAATTACTTCGTCTGATTAAGCAGACCAGTCTAATGTGAGTCAGTAGACATTTGTCTATTTTTAATTTGTCTCAATATTTGGTGGAATAGTCATGTTTTATGTAGAGGGAGTCACTCATATTTAATGGTGCCATTTTATTTTAGCTGCATTTGTTATTATTAATAAAGATTAGTCATAGTGATTTTTAAGTTTCAGTCAGAAAATTGTGCTCGTTTAATTTCTTGGTTCATTATTGCATACAAGAAGGAGTTGGAGCAAAATACATTGTGGCTTAGTGGAGGATACATGGCATTCCTCATATACAACTGGTGGCTTCCAGCGACCATCTTCCAGACCATACGTTTAAAGTAACCTGGCGTGCCTATATCTCACACTAAAGCGGACAGGTCAGATGTGTCGTGCAGTGGTCTCTGCTCCAGTCTTTCTAAAAGTTCCTGTAAACTGGTAGAGTAGATGAGCTGAGCCTTGGGGTAATGGATTCTTGAAGATGAGTCGTGATTGAACTCGAGAAAGCCATGTGGTAGAGACTGTTATTACTATTATCATGATCATTATTTATGATTATTATTATTATTATTATTATTATTATTATTATTATTATTAATACTTTTATTATTATTATTATTATTGTTATTAGTGTTATCAGTATGTTTTTATTATTATTATCATTATTATTATTATTATTATTATTATTATTATTATTATTATTATTATTATTACTATTATGATTAGTCTCATTATCATTATTATTATTATATTTTACTTTTACATTTTCTCAGGTACTGTATGTAGGAAGAAAAAAGTTATTTATTAAGGAATTTCTTAGTGGGAACATGAGAAATAAGCTAGTAGAGGACTATTCACTTGCTCTTCCAGTGCAGTTTTAGACTGAGAAGTAAAAAGTATGATACAGACAATAACAGTGAAGTTCTCCCAGGAAACACAAGTCAATAGACAGAATACTCATAAAAAACCAAGATGCTAGAGGTGCTTTGATGTACATATAAGCTGGGTTTGCAACAACCCAAATGTCATGTATATCCTGTCTTAGGAACTATGTTTTTATAGTAAAAGATAAAAAAAAAAAACTAAATTATAGAGCAACCATTATGTAGTCAATGTGTACTGAAGTACTTTTATATTTTTTAACATCATCCCATAGATGAAAAAAAAAAAAAAATATGGGGGATTGTACGCAAGCCAATCCTCCAACATCAGACCCTCTCACTAGATACTTACTTTTATATGTAAAAAGATTTTCCTGTTTTTATACATTATACATTTTTGTGTTCAAATAAGTGAGTGAATATAGATGTGATAAGAGCTCCTGTTGAGTGAATGTAAGAATGCAAGAAATTTGATGAGTGCAGATTCACATTAGCAGGTGGGTGTTGTGGATAGAGACAATTTTCTGACTTGTGTTCTATGATTTCCTTTAGAATTGTTTTCTTTTTGAAACTGAGTAAAATGCTGCTATGTGGTATGAAAATTAAATATGCTGCATTCTGAATGAAAGACTCCCATTGTCAGTCATGCTGTATTTAACACACCTTTGACAACTCAGGTATGTCTAAGCAGCTTACAGAAGAGTTGTATTCATATGGTTGAAGAGAAGAACATATCACTATATTTTCTCTTTGTATTAGTGTGATTGTTTCAACTGTTTACCAATGAAGGTACATTTTCTCACTTGCAAATAGCTGAAATCAAGGCCTAAACTGTAGTAGGTAGTAATAACTGCTTGTTTAGGAAATGCATTGAATTGAATGAACAGTTTTTATCATCATAATTTGTAGGCTATGGAACTAACTGTCTGCTCTGAACTTTTTTGCCACACTTGTAAAAAATTGTAATGCGTGATGTGGCTTCAGAAAAACAAACATTGAGAAGGTAGTGCCATGTGCCGAGGAAATGCTGATATAATGAAACTGTGTAGTAAATGGATTTTTATTATAATACAGTGTGATAATTCTATCAAAGATACACAGACACTTCAAAATAATCTGAGTGTTCATACTGCAGGTTCAGGTGGGGCTCTGTATTGTAATATTTATGGTGGACACATTCTGTTGAAAAAAGAAAAAGAAAAAAAGAAAAAAAATGTTCTTTGACTAAAAACATGACACTAGATATAATTTAATTGTGATAAAGCTCTCTTTTTTATGAAATGCCAGTTTAAGAATTAATAACTGTAATAACATTTCAACTGTCCTTTGTAAAACTAAATTTAAACATCTTATTTTAGGAAAAATACCCTCACGGATTTGCTAGCATTTTTCCATTAGATTTGCAATGTCCACATTCACTGACATGGTTTTGAAGTGGTTTTGTTTATGTGTTTATTACTACAAGCTTGAGTTACCATGGCTGTATACCAAAAAAAGAAGAAGAAAAAAGGCATTGAGGTATGGGTTGGGAGTGAATGGCATGAAATGTTCCAGAAATGCATTTAATTCATGATTATTCCTGTGAAATATATTTTCAGAGTTACTGTTGTCCACACGTAAATGGTTAATATAGGGTGTATTTTTATAGTTAGAAGATTCCTCATAGTTCATGATGTAAATATTGTACAGAAAATATTGTCCGTTCTGCTCTATGGCCCCATGTAAGATCAGGAAATTGATTGAGTGAATGTCCTTTGCTTTTATTCTCTCTCTTTTTTTTAAAGATGTGGATGGTTCTTACTTTCATAATTTTCACCAGTAAAAAAAGGTCTTGTCATAATCATTTCATCAGGGGAAGGATGAGATATATATTAGTTTTCTATATGTACATAGTATATGTTGCATGTCTCAGTGTTCTCCTTGGACAATCCCTACTTATGAAATTTTGTTATATTTTGAATGGATGCATTGTATATTGTGTTTTAGAAGAACCAGCCTCGGACAAGTGCTACAAGAGATACTCATTTGCATCACAAGAACATTATGTCATGCTAGAAACGTTCTAAGCAGTGACACTTCAGGTGAAGATTCTCTATAGGGATTTATGTTGCTTGTAGAGTCTTCTGTTCACCTTTTGGTTATGTAATGAGACAACCAGTTAGAAGTTATGGAACAGATACAAGTTCAGGTACCCAAGTTTTTTTTTACTGAAATAAATGTTATAGTGTGTGTGTGTGTGTGTGTGTGTGTGTGTGTGTGTGTGTGTGTGTGTGTGTGTGTGTGTGTGTGTGTGTGTGAGTGAGAGAGTGTACACATATGTATGTTTGTACACATATGTATTTTTGTACATATGTATATTTGTACACATGTATATTTGTACACATATGTATATTTATACACATATGTATATTTATACACATGTATGTATGTTTATATGTATGTGTGTGTGTGTGTGTGTGTGTGTGTGTGTGTGTGTGTGTGTGTGTGTGTGTGTGTGTGTGTGTGTGTGTGTGTGTGTGTGTGCGGGTGTGCGTGCATGCGTGTGCGCGGGTGTGCGCGTGTCTGTGCATACGTGCGTGCATGTGTGCATATATGTATGTATATATATTATATATGTATGTATATATATTATATATGTATATGTATTATATATATCATATACATATATACATATGTATAATTTTTTTTCTTTTCTTTTTTCATCCTTTTTCTTTTTTATTACTAAAATCATGATATTAATGCGGGGGGGATAGGCAGCTGGTTGTGAATACAGCTGTGTAAGGAACATATTGGTTTTATAAAGTAGGATTAAGTGGTTTACTTGTCTCTGAAAAACACAGACTCTAATCTGCTGTCAAAGTGCTCTGTTTAGTCAGTCTTTTTTCAATGGAATTGGCTACTGTATGTTTTTTGTTAAGTGTGCTTGTTTCTCCCTAGGTTCAATGTGTTCAGAAGGGAAATTTATGAGAGAGCCAGAGGGAGGGAATTTCACGAATTGAATAGTTCTCAGCCCATTTGTTAAAAGTTTTGATGTTATTGAATATCTGCTATAAGGCTGTCTCATAAAAAAAAAAATAATAATAAAGAAACAGAAGATAAATATCTAGTAAACAAGTAGTACAGACTATGTAGTTTTGGTCTTGACAGCATTTTAGTGAATGCACTGAGGCCTGTAACCACTACCTATTTTTTAATTTGTGCCCAATATTGTATAGGACTTATTGTGTGAATTAACTAGGGAAATTGATTCATATGTGCACATTAAAAATAATAGATTTAATTAAGACCAAATGGAGAACACAGTGTAATATTTATACAGTGTTAACAGGATTCATTAGCCTGATATCTTCAACTTATTTTAATAATACAAGGATTAGGTTAACCCTCAAAATATGGTCAAGAACAGCATTGTATTGGCAATGACTTTTTATTAAAAGGACACAATAATATACTCATCCTTGTCATAATTTTTTGTCTTCATTATGAGGTTTTGATTATCATTTCATTTTCTGAAGTCTCTGTGATGTGCATGTTCTTACACACCCTTCACCTTAATCTTCAGTTGACAGTCGTAAGTTTTAGTGGCATCCCAGTGTCGTAATGAACCAGCCTATTTCCCGAGTTTCCGCTGATAATTTCTAACTCCTTTTTATTTCAGAAAGTAACCTTAATATATTGCATGCTTTTCTGGTGGGAATCCCTATCCTTTTTGTAGTCTTTCCTTTGTCTTTTGTTATGGGTTGTTTTTGTTTGGACATAAGATCCTTTCTGTGAATGGCTTGATATTAACCTAGCATAATAGTGTCGTAGGAAATTATTATCCTTTTTGAATGAATGGGAATTCAACTATTCCATTAAGTGTGTCTGGGGAATGTCTCTCATAGTGCGAAAATGCCAATTGACGATAGGGATAACATTTTTTTGTACATATTTTGTACCCAAGCTTGTACAGGTGCATTCCTCAGCAATAAATATAAAGGTGGATTTGGTGGTTTATATTATTCCCACATAAAGGACATTGAATTGTTTATAAATGGAAAGTAATTTAATTGTTAAAATGGAAAACTGAAAGACTTTTGGGCTCCTCAGTTCTCAATTCTTTGAGAAAGGCTTTCCAAAGATTACTATGAAAAAGATGTGAAGAATACTAGTTTATCATTTTTCATAGAATATATAATTTCACATAATCTAGCAATTATAATTAAAGTAAAACCTTTGATTTGTGGAAGTGCAATGAGTCACAGTTTGGCATCTCATTTTTTATTATTCAGATTTTTTTCAAAACTTTGTTTAGTCTACAATTATATATATGTTTACATATGTCAATTTTACAATAAGCATAGACCAAACTAAAAGTGGGTGACTTTAAACTTTGATAGTCTCTTCATGTGGCAGATTTTAAAAATTTAACATTTTTATCAAATAAGAAAACATATTTTTGTCTTATTTTTCACTTTGAGAAACAGTGCAACGACTGAAAAAAAAAAATTATTGTTTTTTATCTTTCTGATTCTAATAAGAATATTAACATCTTAATCTGTTAAAAATACAACCAGAATGAAGACAGAAAACAACTTACGCAATTGTATACATGGTAAAAAATACATGTAATCTGTATTTCTATGATTTAATTTTCTCCCCATACGAATTTGTATATGGCCATTCACTTTGTATGCAATGATAATTTAGCATTCATTTTTTTATATAAAATTTCGTTTTCGTTCTTCTGAAAGAAATTTAGGATGAAGAAAATTTGCAAGAGGCAATAATTTTTAGGATAATATTTCCTTCCCCCCAGGTGGAAACATTGGTGATAAAAGGATCTATTTAATAACTTCCAGATTCAGAGATGCGGCTCGATTGTCAGGGGATTGCAACTTGCACCGTTCTCTGGTGCGCAGGACTAGGTCACTGTTGAGAAGGGATAAGGAACAGTTTATCAGTAATCTTGCAGAGGAGGTCGAAAGCCATTTCCTAGTAAATGACCTTTGTCCTGCCTACCAAGCCCTGAGAAAGCTGAACTCCAAGCCCTCCTCACAGACGACTGCAGTCCGCTCAGTAAGTGGCCTAATAATCTCAGATCCTGATGGGGTGCCTGTGCGTTGGGCTGAGTATTTTGAGCAGTTGTATCAGGTTGATCCACCAACAGTTAACTTAGATGTGGGTAACGTTGAGATTCCTCTACCATACCCACCCATCAGCGAGGATCAGCGAGGATCGCGGGGGCGATCTCCAAGCTGAAGAGTGGTAAAGCAGCAGGTGTTTGTGGCATCCCAGCTGAATTGTTAAAGGCTGGTGGAGTCCTATGGCAAGGGGCTTGCATGCATTCCTGTCTGCCATCTGGCAGACTGGTACCATTCCCCCTGACCTGCTGAGGGGTTAGGTCATCCCTCTCTGGAAGGGGAAAGGGGATGGCTGGGACTGCAGCAATCACCGAGGCATTACACTACTCAGTGTACCAGGCAAGGTACTCGCGCACATCCTACTGAGACGTATCAGAGACCACCAGCTGAGGCACCAAAGGCCGGAGCAATCTGGATTCACTCCTGGCAAGTACACAATAGACCGCATCCTGGCGCTTCGAGTCATTGTAGAGCGCCGTCGTGAGTTCGGACGTGGGCTGCTCGCAGCCTACATCGACCTCAAGAAGGCGTTTGATACGGTGCATCACGAATCACTCTGGGAGATCCTGAGGCTAAGAGGAATTCCAACAAGGATTGTTGGATTAATAGCAAACCTGTATACAGGCACTGAAAGTGCTATAAAGTGTGATGGGGGCCTGTCGAGCTTCTTCCCTGTTAGTTCAGGTGTGAGGCAAGGCTGTGTTCTTGCACCAACACTTTTCAACACTTGCATGGATTGGATACTGGGTAGAGCTACTGTCCAAAGTCACTGTAGAGCAACTCTGGGTAATATCAAGGTTACAGACCTTGACTTTGCTGATGATGTTGCCATTCTATCTGAATCTCTGGAAACCCTAGTGGAGGCTCTTGATGCATTTAGCAATGAAGCGAAGCCCCTGGGGCTAGAGGTCTCCTGTAACAAGACCAAGATCCAGGATTTTTGGGGCCTACTAGGAGACCCTGTGCAGTCGGTACGTGCTTGCGGTGAAAATATCGAAGTCAAAGAGAGCTTTATATACCTCGGTAGTGCAGCTCACGACTCTGGGCTGTCAGACCAGGAAGTCAATAGACGGATTGGCCTGGCAGCAGGGGTCATGAAATCTCTCGACAAGAGTATTTGGACATGCCGGTACCTGTGCAGGAGGACCAAGCTACGTATTTTCAAGGCCCTGATACTGCCAGTTTTACTATATGGTAGTGAAACTTGGACGCTATCTTGTGCTCTGGAATCTCGTCTTGATTTGCCTTTTGTAACAGATCCTTGCGCCGGATCATGGGGTACAGTTGGCGGGACCATGTGTCCAACCAACGGCTGCACCGTGAGACCGGTACAGGACCTGTTACTCGCACAATCCGTGATCGCCAACTTGATTCCCGCAGGATGACCCTGCCCATCAAGTTGTCTCTGTCCGTGACAACCCTGGGTGGAGTAGGCCTATGGGGGCTTGGGCAGATCGATCAAACCTGTCGTGAGGAACTAGAGATGGGCCGGGCCCCTGCCTGGCGGCTCGCCATGAGGGACCCTCGTAGGTGGAAGCAAAGGGTAAATGCGGTTATGCGCCCCTGGCAGCGTTAGCTCCCAAATGATGATGATGATTCAGAAGTGGACCGTCTCAAATACTGACCAGTCAGTTGGATCGGATAAAGCGCTGCTGAATTTCCTTTGGCAGGTTACGAAAAACATGTAAAGAAGCAACCCCTACTTGGGGAGAATAAGTATGGTGACCTGCACATGCAAATTGAAATCAACTCATATCAAATACAGTTCATCTGAGTTTGGGAGCGTCCAGATAGACAATGACCACTTCAGATTACGAAACAGACCTGCGGTAGAAATATACATTTTCGAAGGTGCTACCTCTAGTGTTGTTGGCCAAGAACCTTGATTCATTAAAGAAAAGAACGATATCAAAGCCAGACGTGCGCTGAAGGGAGCTTGGCGGTTTTGTAGGGATATGATGCATCGATGATCAACTATACTAATTTCGTAACCGTCTCTTGTCCTTGAACAACATTGATTTCTTTACCTGCTTTTCGACATTTCCCAATATTTTATATACCTAAGGCTCTGAGTAGAGAGAGAGAGAGAGAGAGAGAGAGAGAGAGAGAGAGAGAGAGAGAGAGAGAGAGAGAGAGAGAGAGAGAGAGAGAGAGAGAGAGAGAGAGAGAGAGAGAAAGAGAGAGAGAAAGAAAAGGAGGGTTGGAAGGGATTAGAGTTTTCTTCCGATATTTTTGCTTTTAAATTGCTTATTTTTTTATGAATCCATCCAGTATTATTTCTGTCGCATTAAAATACTTCATAACACGGCGAAAATCAGTATGCTCGTTTTTACCTTGATAAGCCTCCTACGATGACTACTGACAGTCATGACAGTCCGCGCGTTGCTCTGGGGGTATCTGAGAGCTGACCTCTTATTTTTGTTTGCCTCGATATGGTAGGTTCAGGTATTGACACCTAGGATGAAACTAGTTTTGTGTTGTGTTTACCTTCGCACGTTGAGGGATCCAGGATCGAGGCCAGAGTTTGTCTCTTTGGCTCCGGGAAAAGTTAACAGGTGTTTGTTGACACTTGCTCGTGTTTGGCGGTTCACGAGTGTTCTCTAAGGAGATAACGTCCCCCTCTCGAGGTCAGAGGTCACTCAGGTCGGCAGCTATGCAGAAAGGCAGCAACAGGCCACTTGATTATAACCTTAGTTCTTCAATTGTTGGTTCCGGTTGGTCGACTCGGTAGCTGTTTCGTTGAAAAGAATACTTTTTTGACAATGCACTATAATAATAATAACAATAATCATAATAATAATAGAATAAGAAATATATTTAGATTTTATAATTCGATTCGTATTTAAAAGATTTTTTTATACATCGTCTGAAAACTAATTAAAAAAAAAAACTTTTGAATACGAATCAAATTATAAAATCTAAATATATTTTCTATTTTATTATTATTAATATTATTATTGTTATTATTATTAATATTATTATTGTTATTATTATTAATATTATTATTGTTATTATTATTAATATTATTATTGTTATTATTATTAATATTATTATTATTATTATTATTATTTTAGAATGTTGACGCCGATGCTTTTACAAGTGGCCGGGCCCCAACGGGTCAATTCGTAGGCCGCACTTGACTTTACCATTTTTTGAATATTTGGGATTTCTCTTGATAGTAGAATATTTCCTTTTACATTGTCTTTCCTGATTCGTTGTCTTTCTTCTCGTTTCTCTTATCTTTGGTAAATATTTTTTGTTTCCTACGTCTTTTCAAATATCTTTTGTGGCGAGAATAATACTTGCGTTAGAGTTGATAGATTATTTAGATTTTATAATTCGATTCGTATTTAAAAGGATGTTTTTATATACATCGGCTGACAACTAATTCAAGCAATGATGCACATGCAAGAAAATCCCGGATAATGAGATTTGTCTTATTCATTGCTGTTAGGACAAAGAACTCTTCCTGTTGGGGTGAGTAGAAAGGTGGGGTGAGTAGTTCCGTCCATCCTTTATCTACTATATATATATTTGTGTATATGAATGGTAAAATACTCTTCCGTGTAGAGACTATGGCATTAGGAGGAGAATTGCTTCAACGTTATAAAATATATAGTTAATCATCAACCAACAGATTGAAAGGGACAACTAATTAGTTACTGGCACTGCTCTTTCAAGTAATCCGACACCATTTACAAGTAGATATAGGGGATACCTCGGTTTACTATCTGATCTTTATCCTGATTGGTCAATCTGCCTTCAAAAAATCCAGCAAGTGTAATTTCTGTACGTTATCCAAGTATCCCGAATTTTAGGAAAACTATCCTCTACATCTCATTTAGAGTAACTAATACAATCATGTGAGCAAGGACTTTCGTTGTAAGAGCAAGGATCCCCTTATGTAAACCAATAAGAGAACCGACCCAAATTAATGGGGGGGGGGGGGATGTTCAACATTAGCAATCCTGAAAGATCTTGACCTGAGGTTTCCCTCCTCGAAGTCCAGAGCTTGTTGATGTTGTCTAAAAGGTATTGCAATTGCTAGGAAAGTGGCGAAGGGACAGTAGACACAAACAGCTGCAGATTCTGAGGACCTGAAAGATATAGCAAATTATTGAAAAATACGAATCTAAAATTAATTAGGATTGTATACTAAATACTAAAGCGTAATGTTGAAAATATAGACGTGGACATGACAAATTCTCAAAAAGTATATACCCGTATAGCAAACGGCAAAGTGTATTGCATATATACTTTATTACACATTTGCGTCTTGGAAAAATATAGAGTTATACCCTGTTATAAAATGTATATAATTCACCAAAATACTAAACAGCAAATCAGTATAAGATAAATAATTTCTTACGCAGACATTACAGTTTACCAGTGTTGATGGTGTAAAAGACGGGGAACATTTCAAGTATACGTATACAACATTGCAATTTATAAACGTAGTAAGAGGAGGCAAATCACACAATCTTGTATAGGTTCCAACACTAAAACTTATAAACATAGGAAGAGCAGAGAACAAGAACAGACATCTTGTCAAATTTAGAAAATAAATGCAAATAAAAACGACTCGATGCATCACATAATATGGATTAATTGGTTGCTTTAAATGCCTTCCTCCCACGCTTAAATTTACCCCCACCACTAACACATTCGAAGTTTTTTTTTCCCGAGAAGCAGAGGCTGAGGCAGAGGGAGAGGCAGGAGGAGAGGAAGAACCAGAAGAGCGCCTAGAGAGGGGGCGGGAGAGCCAAGCGCTCGGACGAGAGAAGGAGGAGAGGAAGAGGAGGCGGGAGATGGAGGAGGAGAAGGAGAGGAAGTACAAGGAGATGGAGGAGAGGATGAACCGAGGGAAGGACAAGAAGAAGCTCAGAGGGAAGAGCTAATAATGAGGCATGATCGTTGAAATCTAACACATTTTGTTCCAATAATGAACCCATTTATACCCCTTTCGCCAAAATACTTTACCATAATGATCTTTGATATCTTTTTGCGTGGTGTTATACATCGTTTGATAACATTATAACATCAAAACTTAACATAATCATATAAAATTCCTTCATATAACATTGCACTTAAGGAAACTTTGCATGAGCCGTCTATTTTCCGTTTGTGTTATTGTTGTTATTGTTATTATTATGGTTGTTGTTGTTATTATTGTTATCATTATTATTATTATTATTATTATTATTATTATTATTATTACTATTATTATAATTATCATCAATATTATTGTTATTATTATTATCATTATCATTATCTATATCATTATTATTATTATTATTATTGTTATTATTTAATTTGTCTATTTATTTATATCAAAAACTGTTCACGAGATTACTTTTCAGTTGACTTTACATACATGAGCGTTTTACACAATATCCTCTGTGCTGAATATATTAAATAATATTAACAAGAGTATACTTTCCAGTATATCTTCATAACTAAAGACATCGAGAACTTAAAGCAAAAGGTTGAATATAATGTAACATCCACAAACTTGATGTCCGATTATATTGAGAATGAAATATTGCTTATCATGAAATGCAAAAATATAATTCTGTAATACTTACTGTTCAGACATACTTAAACGTTTACGATCGTAAATATAACTCCGGGAAAGGAATGCTTGTTGGGTGGTAAACATCAACCAGCTGATTTCAACGCACTATGTTTCCCTAATGATGAATGGAAAAATGTTATCAACTCTGGAAGAATCGTAAAATAACGCTCACTTTTTTTTTTTTTTTTTTTTTTTTTTTTACAGAACCTTTTTTGCTTTATATAGGTTTTGCATTTAACTTAATCTGTTTATTCTACTTTTAGTCGCTTTTAGTTAGTCTGGACTTGGGTTTTGCAGACATTTCAAGGAAAGTTTTTGAAAATCTTGAATTCCAGTTGAGGCAATTTGTCAGCGCCGTCACTGCATATACATATAATGTTTTATAAATTTACGATCTGATGAAAATCACGTGGAACGGTTGAGGGATTGGAAAGAAAATTAGGCTCAGTTGTATGCAAAGCCATGTTTCTGCTATTGTGAAGACGAACAGACGAATTCCCAGTGCTGGAATTAGCACGGGGTACGAGGGGAGAATTATCATGTATACATACATTATAAATCTTTGCAGTTTTTAGCCGTCATTTATCTTGACTTATTCTAATAGAAATATGTACAATGATATGGTATAGAGGATTATAATGTTCATAATTGTATTTGTTTGCACTTTCAGGAACCGAGAAAAGTTAATAGCTCAACAGTCACTGGTTGTCCAAAAATCACTTTTTGTCCTCATATGTTGTTTGTTTGTAATGGCTTGAAAATTGAACTTCATTTTCTCTCTTTGGTCGCATTGCCTGGAGGTATCTATCAAGTTCCTATTCATTTCTTGTTAGTTTCATAGCGTCAAGTAAATATTTTCCATAGATATGACACATTTCTAAATAAAACAACTCTTACTCATGGGTCTGCAGAAATATTGCGTATGCTGGAATTGTCCAGAAATTTGTATATATAATTGTATATACACCCATACATACACACATACACACATACGCACGCGCACGCACACACACACACACACACACACACACACACACACACACACACACACACACACACACACACACACACACACACATATATATATATATATATATATATATATTCACAAATATATAAGTATATATGTATATATAGTATTTAGGTATGTGTATATGCATACATACATACATACACATACACACACACACACACACACACACACACACACACGCATATATATTTGTATATATACATAAATATGAATATATATATATATATATATATACATATACATGTATATATACACACATATACATACATAGATACATATGTGTGTGTATATATATGTGTGTATATATACATATATATATATATATATATATATATATATATATATATACACACACATATGTGTGTGTATATATGTGCGTATATATACATATATATATATATATGTATATATACACACATATATATACACACACATATGTATCTATGTATGTATATATGTGTGTATATATACATGTATATGTATATATATATATTCATATTTATGTATATATACAAATATACGTATATTTATGTATATATACAAATATACGTATATATATGTGCATATAGATATGTATATATATGTGCATATAGATATGTATATATATATGTGCATATAGATATGTATATATATATATATATATATATATGTGCATATAGATATGTATATATATATATATGTGCATATAGATATGTATATATATGCGTATATGTTTATATTTGTATATGTATGTGTATATGGTTATATATGTGTATAATATGTATATATATATGTATATGTATATATATGTATATGTATATATATGTGTATATATATATATTGCGTTTTTGGGTGTGTCTGTAAATATATAAACACATACATTCACACATATATGCATATTTGATATTGTGCATTTACTGTATGTAGAGGGCACAGGAAAATAATGATGATGAAGTTTTGAACAGACTAATGAATTTTGAAATGACATGAACAATAAACATGTTTCAAATTTACTTTGTAAATATATACAGCGCACAGACCAAAGGATTACAGTGACATCATATCCCATGACCAGCAGTGCCATCTCAAGGGCTCGCCAAGGCAGCTGGCAGCGAAAGCGTCCTCGAGGGAGCGAGCGACTCCTCGGGGCTCTCGAGGGGCGCGGAGTCGAGTCTCAGCCGAGCGGGCTCCTGCTGCGGGGCCGAGGGAGCCTGGTAGAGCGGCAGAGGCAGGTAGCCCAGCGACCGCTCGGAGTCCCTTGCAGGCGGGGCTGGGGCGGCGGTGGTGGGCGCAGAGGCTTGGGGCGGAGCGTAGAGGTTGTACGCCGTAGGGCTGCCCTGATTCGAGGGCGTGAGGGGCTCGGGGAACCTGGCCTCGCCTTCGTAAGTGACCTGGGCAACGTAGCCATTCTCGTCGGCCGTGTAGGTGACCCTCTGGACGCGGCCGTCGGGGAGGGCCACACGGTACTGCCCCGTCGTCCTCAAGCCGTCGTGGGACTCCTGATGGCCGAAGTTGCTGCCGCTGAGGTCATCCTGGATGCCGTACGCGAAGGCATAAACTTTCGGTGTCTGAAAAAGCAAAACAAGAGATTTTATTTCACTGTACGTACTTTGTGTGAAAAAGCCCTCTCGCGTCACAGTGGAGACCGTTCTGATTAATGGTTATATTCACATTTAGCGTCTTTTTCCTAACAGGTCGTCTACCCTTGTACTGGTGCTCTTACCTCGGGCACCTGCGCGTTTGGAAGGTACAGTGGCGTGGCGTTCCCGAAGGCGACGCAGACGAAAGCGACCAACAGCACCTGAAGAAAGAGAATTGAGCATGAAATGCAAGGCCACGCGCAGAGTCAGCATGCGACACTGGATTACATAATCCATGATATTGTTATTACTGAAGCCATGAACCCACATGTATTATATACATTTGATATGTGGCACCCTTGCAGTAAGCTTACACTCACATACATAAATATGTAAGCATGTGCGGGCGTATGTGTGCATATATATACATACATATATATATATATATATGAAAGGAAAACCGCCACAGTAAGAAAATAAAATAAAATTGAAATGTAACGTTTCGAACTCTTCACGAGTTCCTCTTCAGACGAATGATAAACCATTTTGGTTTATCATTCGTCTGAAGAGGAACTCGTGAAGAGTTCGAAACGTTACATTTCAATTTTATTTTATTTTCTTACTGTGGCGGTTTTCCTTTCATATTTGTGTACACGTTACTGTGTTTGTCTTTGTGTCAATATATATATATATATATATATATATATATATGTGTGTGTGTGTGTGTGTGTGTGTGTGTGTGTTGTGTGTGTGTATGTGAGTGTGTGTTGAGTAAAATATATGTAACTTAACGTATTGCTTGTACGAACCTTAGCGTTCATTTTGATCCTGGGACTGAGAGCGAGGCGGGTGCAGAGGGATGTGCTGTCCCTCGGGTGTCCTCCTCTTTATATACCCTACAAGCGAGCTGTCCTTTCGCGCGTGACGTCATTACGCCGTTAATTGGGAAAGTGGAGAGAAAGTACAGGTAAGTAAGTACAGCCAACTAAGCTATATTTCCCACCGGAAAAATATATATATTTTTTCATGGATTAAATCCTTTTATCGTACACACAAAAGTAAAGTACAGCAATTGGGAAGAAATGAGTATTAATTTAAAAAAAAAATATCAGATTAAATGCAATGGCTGCTCTCTTTGGAGAAAACACACACACACACACACACACACACACACACACACACACACACATATATATATATATATATATATATATATATACATACATATGTATATATACATATTATATATATATATATACATATATATATATATATATATATATATATATACGCACACAAAAATACACATGTGTGTGTGTGTGTGTGTGTGTGTGTGTGTGTGTGTACATATATATATATATATATATATATATACATATATATATATATATATGTATGTATATATATCTATATATGCAAATATTTATATATATATAATATATATTATATATATGTACGTATATATGTATGTGTTTATATATGTATATACATGTACACATATATATATATATATATACTCACACACATACACAAACACACACACACACACACACACACACACACACACACACACACACACACACACACACACACACACACACACACACACACATATATATATATATATATATATATATATATAAAATATATATATATATATTAAATATATATATATATATATATATATGTATATATGTGTGTGTGTGTGAAAAAGAAAAGAGTCACAAACAATATCATAACGATTCGAACGCTTCACGAGTTCCTATGCAGACGAGTAATTAACCGAAATGGATACATGGAGAGAATTTTGTGGTAGAGAGACAGATCGAACAAGAGCTGAATCAGGTCTCAGGAGGAGGGTGAAGGTCTAGTATTTTTCTTTCATAAGTATTTGCTGTTTTATGAATTAATTTAGCGCTTATTCAGTTAAGCTGGTGACCTTCATCACGTAAATGAACGAAACACGCATTTGATTCTCTGGCGTATCTAACATCACGCTTATGCTCATTATTTCTTTTTTCGAAAGCTCTACCGGTTTCGCCTATGGAAAACTTTACACGGCATATTGTAAATACCTTACACGGCATATTGTAAATACCTTACACGGCATATTGTAAATACCTTACACGGCATATTGTAAATACCTTACACGGCATATTGT
>NC_061832.1:23573748-23578748 GCF_019202785.1 Penaeus chinensis
AATATAATTTACTCCATTTCTGTTTTAATGAGGACGCGTATTTTTATTGTTATTTCATGCCATATTATTATAACTTACGCGTTTTTTATGATTGTAAAGATGTACGACCGTGATGTCACGGCATGAGTGTAACCCTGCTTGGCGCGAAAATAAACAGTTGGTGCCCACACTTGGTCGAAGAAAGATTCTGCCTCTCCTTACCCTATTCTTTTATGACTGAATTGCAGCCGGCTTCTGCGAACAACGGAGCCAGCCCGATACTTCAGGGAGAGGAAAAGTTACGTGTCCTGACAGTTCCCTTATTTTGGCTAATAGGAGTTATGTTAACTTAATATATATAATGATAATCAGAAGAGGTAATCTAATTTTCATATCCCGATCCATTTTAGTATATTTTTATTTATCCATTTTTAGTGTTTCATTTTCTACCTGATTTTATCTTAAATTAATTTTCGATCATTTGTTTATTGCCTTAATGGAGATTTTCTCTATATATGTATATATATATGTATATATATATATTTTTGTTTTTGTTTTTGAGAGCCCTCTGAAACGATACGATGCTCACGTGTTCCTAGGACCCCTCCTTTGCCCGCTACCACGCTCATGGGGTTCTAGGTCTTTCAGGGGGGAATAATTATCCATACTCAAATTGCTACAGAGCCGCGTACTCTCACAATAATGATATTGATAATATTAATAACAATGATAGTACAACTAGTATTGATGATGAGATTGTGAATAAGAGTAAGCATAACAATAACAGAAATAATAACCGTAATAATAATGTAACTAATGATAATAATAAGGATAATAGTGACAATGATGATAATGGAAAAAAGACGATAATAATAATTTATCAATTTTAATTATTCTAATGATAATAGTATCATAATAATGATGATGAGGATGATAATAATAATAATGATAATAAATAAGTAATAATAATGATGATAATAATAATAATAATAATAATAATAATAATAATAATAATAATAGCAATAATAATAATATCAATTATAATGGTAATAGTGATAATAATGAACACAAATACAGACGCAGTAACTTGTGTTTTACAAACAGAATTGAAAATGAACGTGACGTTTCGAACACGCCAAGATTTCATCAAACGAACTGTTAACAAAAGAGGATCCCTTTTTTTGTTAATTGTTTGTCTAATGATTAATTCTTGTCTTCGAAACGTTATGTTCAGTTTAAATTTTTGTTTCTCTCATTCCTCTTAATACTAATAATATTGATGATAATAACGTTATAATGATAATAATAACAAAAGTATTAAAAATAACAACGGCTGCAACAACAATAATTATAATAAATTTTATCGAAAGTAAAATTTCAACCATGAAGACCGTTTCCCACACTGTTACATAGTATTTAAGATAAATGAGAGTTTGTCCTTCGCATATAACAGTGAAAAATGTATCAGATCCATTTTACTGCAACGCATGGAAGCTCCTGTTAAAACGCTCGTCTTCGGCAGCGTATCTCCATGACGTCATGTTATCGATGACGTCATGATAGAGTCAACAGTATAGGCGCGTGTCGTTGCTCTAGCGTGCCCGATGACGCAAGGGTAACGGTGGTTATGATGGGCTTCATCGATGGCCGTTTTGAAAACTCTTGAGTTGGAAATAGAATGGAATAAAATGAGCCAGGGTGTGAGTTTATACGTTGGGTTTGTCTGTCTGTCTGTTTGTCTGCCTCTCTCTCTCTCTCTCTCTCTCTCTCTCTCTCTCTCTCTCTCTCTCTCTCTCTCTCTCTCTCTCTCTCTCTCTCTCTCTCTCTCTCTCTCTCTCTCTCTCTCTCTAACACAAACACACACACACATATATATATATGCGTGTGTGTGTGTGTGTGTGTGTCTGTGTGTGTGTGTGTGTGTTCGTGTTTGTCAGCTGCAGGTAAGTTACCTATGCATTAGAGGAGTTAAAAAAAAACTATGCAGCGTGTAAAATAAAGACACCGGTATGATAAAATTGTCAATATTTCCTTTCGAGGTTCCGAACGCGGCCTCGTTGTCCTGCTGATCCTGGCAAATTTCTGGACGAGCGAGACAGGAGATCCGAACGCAGCAGAAGTGGTGAACGATAGAGGTAGAACTTGACCTTCCCGTGCCTTCTGAGTAAAGTCTGCCTGCATAGTCCCCTCAGACGTTCCCCTGAGACTTTCCAGACTAAACGAAATTTCGGGAGATTCGTTAATTGGAATGCGATGGTTTTCTCAATTGAGCTTGTTCATTATATCCCGCTGTTTCTAATCCGGTGTAACAGCCCAGACTATACCTCCCCCCCCCCCGTCAGAATATATCCGGGGCTATATTAGGATATGCTGCTTTGTACTCCGGGGTAGAAGTTAGGCTAGGCCGGTTTATACCCTCGGGTTGAAAATGGGCTATATATATATATATATATATATATATATATATATATATATATGTATATATATTTATATATATATACCATTACCATTATCATGTATATAGACAGTATATATATATATATATATATATATATATATATATACGCATACCATACCATATATATGCATATATACCATTACCATTATCATGTATATAGACAGTACATATATATATATATATATATATATATATATATATATATATTTATATACACATTACTAATTCTCGGTTCTACGTGGCCTGTGCATTGTTAATGCTATTATTTTTATTATTATCAATATCATTTTTATCATCATTATGATTATTGTTATTATAATTATTATTATCATCATCATCATCATCATCATCATCATCATCATCATCATCATCATCATCATCATCATCATCATCATCATTACCATTACCATTATCATTATTATCATTATAATAATTTTGATAATCATTATAATTATTATAACAATTGTCTTATCATTATCATCATCCTTGTTATTATTACTATTATCATTATTAATGGCAATTTTTTTCATAAATTGGAATGCTATGTCTACACATTTTTTTGATGTTTTCATTCACACACCATTGCTATAAATCAATATTGTTGACATGGGATATGCAGTCCTTAGTGTTTCAGTTTTCTAAAACATGTTATGAGAAATATTTATAAGAAAAATCAGCTCACTAAGGCAAAGCCATTAGAGATTTTGAAGAAGATTCAAGGTAGACAAATCTATCAATACCGGGCGTACCAGTGACTTCACAGTATTTCAGCATTCCAAATGGGGTACGATCACCTTGAATATGAAAGCTAGAAATGTATAAATCAAGAACTTTAAGTTATTATTGTCACCCGATTAAGTGTTTATAATAGGTTATTTTACCTGCATGGAAACCTCGAAGAGCCTTTAAAAAAAATAATCCTTGATTGACTTTTATTCATCATTCTACAAGAGTTGACTGGAGACATTACAGAATAGTTATGATTAAAAAAAAAAAAAAAAAAAACTAAAAGAAGAAAAAAAAACTAACAGGGCTATATTCTGGCCTAAAGGGGTATAGTTTAGAGTAGCCTATTTTACACCCGGAGGTATAAAGTAGGCTATGCCCGATTATACCCAGGGATTATACCCGGGTATAATCTGGGAGGGGGTTAAGCGGGGCTGCTATACCGGCAACAAGTAAGGATGTCAGAGAACACTTTATTTACGTTTGATAATCAACTGATGGGTCAATATTTGTTAAATTCTCTCTAGTCTCCTTCCTTACGAATCAACATTGCAGATGTATTGCACCAAGATACCGAAAGTTGTTCTGTCTATAAGTAGCGAAATGGATGAGTTAAGACAATGCTATGTTTGGTGTTTTGTTTGCGTCTGTCAGTGTATTCGTGGATGTGATACGAATATATGAAGGAAATACATTTTTTTGTTGAATTCTTCAGGTCTGTTTGTTTCCTGCATTTTTTTTTTTTTTTTTTTATCCTCGCCTTATTCATCATCTTCAATTTGTATATTTCATCGTTCACTGTTTTAGCCTCTAGTCTAAAAATATCCTTTTCTTTATATATCTCAGTAACTCTCCACTTCGAATTAAAATTTGGCTACAGATCTAATAATTCTGTGTTTGATTCCTGTATTCATTGTGTTAATGACCACATATTTAACAGTGTTGCTCTTGTACGTTATTATAAAGTCGATTTTGTTGTCAGTTATTTGATTGCGATTTCCTGGGCATTTCCGGCCTTCTTGATTCTGGAGGAACGTGTTTATCTTCTTCCTTTTGAACTTTTCTTCAAAGAGGGTTATTAGTTCTCCATTTTCATTTCTCTACTTTAAAGCTCCATACACTAGACTCCATTTTGGCTGATGTACACACACGCATGCACTTACGCAGGGAAACTTGAGAAAGGGAAGGCTCATCTGCTGAGAGTGGATGAGGATGTAGCACGCCCCCTCCCCCATCTGCATGGACTTGCACCCCGCATACAAGCGTCCGGTCGAAGGTCATGACACGGCGGGCGGCGCTTCCACGCCCCGTCGCCGCGGCCGCGTGAGGCAAGTCCCACTCTTTTCCGCCAGGCCGAGTCGCCGCCGCTGGCTCGGAACAGAGGATTTCGGATGCCGCTCCGAGGCCGCGGCGGCGTGAGGGTCATGACCCGAAGAGCGTGACAAGAGGTCATCCGTGCGAGTTGTAATATATGTGTTACATTCTGAATGATATATAATAACATGCCAAGCGTGCGAAGCATTTATAGAATGGGTTACTTAATGACCCCATGAACCCGAGCGAGCAATGGTTCGACTTCGTCAGCCCAGGGGACTCTGATTCATTAGGCCTTTATTAAAGACCCAAGACCGGCATCCGAACTGCACCCGCCTCTCCCGGTCACTGTAAAACCGCATATGCCAATAACCCTAAGGCTATACAATTACAAACACTATGATCAATCAGCTATGACTGACTCATCGGATATAACGAACCGCTTAAAACAACAGCTTCCCTAACCATCGTGTTCTTACACTTCTAATTCATGCTACATAATACCTTAAGCCTCAGGTGATTC
>NC_061832.1:23583748-23593748 GCF_019202785.1 Penaeus chinensis
TGATATATTTTTACCATCTATGAGGCAAATGATCACCCGCTTTCTTATTACTATTATGAAGAACCTATGCTATGAATTGCTCTTATAATCATCCCTTATACAGTGGTCAATGGCCTTATTCACAGCATACCATTGCCATATATATACTCGAATTCAGAGAGAGAGAGAGAGAGAAAGAGAGAGAGAGAGGGGGGGGGGGTAGAGAGAGAGAATACATATACAGAGAGAGACAGACAGTCACACAAAGGGAAAGAGACAGAATGAGAAAATAAGAAAGAGAGAGAGACAAACAAAGACAGAAAGATATTAAAAAAAAAAAAAATGAAAATGAAGGAAAAAGAATAAGAGAGAGAGAGAGAGAGAGAGAGAGAGAGAGAGAGAGAGAGAGAGAGAGAGAGAGAGAGAGAGAGAGAGAGAGAGAGAATCACTGTTTTCTAGATATTTAAAGCGTGTGCTCAAAGGCTAGAATCACATGCCGAAATCCTCATATTCTGCATTTACATATTAAATGTATATATCCCGCAAATCACTCATATGGGGAAAATACCCACATAATTCTCCTTTATCTGAGAAAGAAATCAGCTGTGCGATCGACCAAAAAACTAGCCTCTTATCGACTAGCTGATCGCAATCGACTGGCCAGTGATATAGTAACAACACTGAACTTACATACACAATATCCATAAAAGATAAGATATTTAACGTAGTGATTATCAAGTAACAAAATAGGGTCGTTTTCTTCTTTTTTCTCGGTATTTCCCACGATTTTGGTAATCTTTGATATTTGGCCAGCTCAGCCCTTGTCCAGTCCTAAATACAATAAAAATAAAATACTAAGACACAGGACTGACAGACGCGGTAACTCCTATAATATACACATACAATTACATTATCTATACTCAGTCTAGCAGAGTTTCAAGAAGAAATTCTTTATTCAGAAATAACAAAAGGTGTATTAAGATATTCGACATAAACTAAAGTTTTTCTCGTAAATATAAACACGAGTAATCGGACACGCTGAGATTCCTAAAACTTAGATACATAAATGTGTGTGCTCAAGTGTATATACAATTATATGTGTTATATGTGCGAAAGAGAGAGAGAGAGGAGAGAGAGAGAGAGAGAGAGAGAGAGAGAGAGAGAGAGAGAGAGAGAGAGAGAGAGAGGGGGGGGGGGTGAGAGACAGAGGCATACCGACATACAGATAGAGCCAGGCAGGCAGAGAGAGAGAGACAGACAAAGAGAAGGGGCGAGCGTGAGTAAACGTCATTCAGAAATCGAATTTTCAACACTGCATGCCGACCCTCATTCATTGCTGGAGTTATGGACGACAGGGAACTTCAGAGTAAAAAGTCATCCGGATTACATGATTCCATGTTTTTTTTTCCAGAGATGGTTATGTTGCGCATGACTACAGCGTTTTTGCGCATGTTAGTCATGCGAGGAGTTGAAGGCTGACCATGACCCTCTCACTGTCATGACGGTACAGCTGACAAGTGACCAGAACTCTCCCCCTCCACCTCCTCACCTCCCCCCCTCCCCTCCATCCTCCTTCTCTCCATGTCTCCCCATTCCCCTCCCCACCCACCCTCCATTCACCTCCATCCTCCTCCATTTGATCCTCCCCCACCCCATGCCCCTTCCCCTCCCCTCCACCCCTCTCCAGTCCTCCCCCTCTCCTCCGTCCTCTCCCCCTTCCCATCCCTCTCCCCCCATTCACCCCCTCCCCTCCCCTGTGCTGTCATAAATCGTGGAATGGATCCGAGATTCCTGTCAATGATTTTTTTTTTCCAAAAATTTCGCAACTGATGACTTTTGTGAGGTCTTGCTTTTGAACGCGCGGTTGTGAAAGCTGTTGAATAATTTTCCCGAAAGAGCGTCATGGAACTACGAATGTGTAAAAAAAAAAAAAAAGTTCGTTTTCTTATGTTTGCGTTTTTTTTTTTTTTACTTTAAGAATAGGAAAGGATTGTTTCTTTATTGGCAATTTCCATTACTTTTGACATTGGTTGTATTAGTTTAATTAATATATCTCCAGAACTGAGGCACTGTTAAGTGAACAAACGATATAAAAAAAAAAAAAGTATCCGTTCGAACGCCTGTGAATTTGACTTGAAAGAAAACGGAATCCTACATACCTAACCTAAGCGACCTTCCTTTTTTTTTCTAGCTGACCTTTTTTTTATTATTTTTTTCAGGTCATTCTGTCACTCTCCCTCCTGATGGGGGTCAGTTCGGTCAGCGTGCCGGTCCCTGATCAAGCCGTAAGTGAATGCTTTTGATTTTCCTCGCCTAGTACCCGTTCTCTTGAAAATCTGTGAACTGTAAAATTATAAACTCATTTGAGGATCTATTTTGTATTCTGTTTTTTCAGTGGTCGATAATATTGTCATAATTTTTATTTGTTCGTTCAGAAAACTTGCGTCAAGATTGATAAGTAAATGTTTTTTTTTTTATTGAAAAAAACATGATTTTCTTTTCACAACGTGGTCGGACTTTATAAATAGCCTACATATTTAAACACACGTAAACAGTAAGTTAGTTGGGTGGAACCTTATATATATGTATATATATATATATGTATATATACATTTATAGGTATGTATACATAAATATGTATATATATGTATGTCTGTATGTATATATATGTATATATATGTGTCTGTATGTATATATGTATATATACATATATACTCACACACACACACACACACACACATATATTATATATATACATATATATACAACACACACACACACACACACACCATATATATATATTTGTTGTATATAACACACACAAACACACAATTTATATATATATATATATCACCACACCACACACACACCACACCACACCCACTTATTATATATTTATGATTTGTGGTGTGTGTGTGTGTTGTGTGTGTGTGTGTGTGTGTGTGTGTATGTATATATAATACAATATAATATTTATATATATATATAGATATTTATATTATATATATATAATATATGTATATATTAATGTGTGTGTGTGTTTGTGTGTGTGTGTGTGTGTGTGTGTGTGTGTGTGTGTGTGTGTGTGTGTGTGTGTGTGTGTGTGTGTGTGTATATGTATATATATACTTATATATACATATATGTATATATATATATATATATGCATATATGTATATATACATATACATATATGTATATATACATATACATATATATACACACATATATGCATACGAGTTTGTTCTAACACTCTAATTTGGAGTAATTTTGAAGAAAATTATTTTGTTTTCAAATATATATATTTTTTTATTGTTTTTATGTATTGTCATTTATTTTTTAAGCATCCTTAAGGCTATAAAAAAAAATTCCATATTGTTCCTCACCTTTTTGAATAGTTAAGATAATAATGATAACGATGTTGATGATAATACAAATAATAATAATGATAATATTAAGCATAATAATAATAATAATAGTAATAATAATAATAATGATAATAATAATAATAATGATAATAATAATGATAATAATAGTAATAATGACAATGATAGTAATAATAATGATAAAAATAATAACAATAATAATAATAATAATAATAATAATAATAATAATAATAATGATAACGATGATAATAATAATAATAATAACAATAACAATGATAATAATAATAATAATAATAATAATAATAATAGTAAAAAAAATATATAATGGCAGTGATCCCAAACCGCCCTGGCCCTAGAGTCGTGCGAATCCCCTCACGCCCCTTCCTTCCCTGTCCGTCTCCGCAGCTGGACTACGTGTTTTCGTACGGCGTCAACGACGACAAATCGGGCAGCAGCTTCGGCCACCACGAGACGACGGACGGCCAGAAGACGGCGGGCGAGTACCGCGTCGCCCTCCCCGACGGCCGCCTGCAGGTGGTGAAGTACACGGCGGACGAAAACGGCTACAACGCCGTCGTCACGTACGAGGGAGTGGCAACGCACCCCGACCAAGATCCTCACGCGCCCACCTCCCCTGCCCCTGCTGTGGTGACCACTGTTCACCCCCCTACTGCCCTGGCGTCCACTCACCCTCCTGCGGTTCTCCCGGCCCCGACGCACCCTCATCGCGCCGTCCCGTCACCGACGCCCCCCTCCCGTGGCCACCCGGTCCCGACGCACCGGCAGATTCCTCCTCATCCCTCGGCTTTCCCAGCCCCATTACCTGTGCCTTCGAATGACATCCACCACTTCCCGGGCCCTGCCTTCGCCGGCCATTTTCCTCGGCCAGAGCCCGTGCGCCCTCGGCCTCAACTCATCAGCGTGAATGGCGAACCCATCGGCCACTCTCGAGGCCCCGTCTTTCCTCACCTAACACAGGGTCCACAGCATTCGGCGCATATCCGCCCTCACGCAGTCCTTCAGTTTGGACAAAGGCATCCCGCAGCGGCAGAGCGCCCCCCTCCGGCAGACTTGTCCCTTTTTGTCCCCGAAGAAGATCTGCATAAGGCTAACTTCCCGAGCCTTTTGTCCAACGCAGTTCCTCTGCATTTTGGCAACGCTGTCCCTTTTCCTGTCACTCCTGTTCCCCAACACCATGTTGCTGCACACCCTGGGAATCCTCTCCCCCTTCGTCCTATCAGCAGACATCACGGTACTCCTATTCCTCATAGGACTACTCCCGTTTCCCATCATGTCACCCCTGTACCTCATCATGTTGATCCGTCAAGCCACCATATCACTCCAGTCCCTCATGTTGGGTCTTTCGTCCATGATATTACCCCTATTCATGACGTGACTCGCGCCCCACACCATAGCAAGCAAATTTCCCATCATGGTAACCCGGTTGCACATCACAACCCTGTAGTTCATCATATCGAGTCTGCTCCACACAACTTCCCAGCCCATGTCGTTCCGAACTCCGTGCCCCTCCTTCCGAATTCAAGTCCTTTCCACGCTGGCTCAGTTCCCCTTCACAACGCCCCGCTGCCAGTCACGCCCTCCCCAGGTCTCCATCGCGGCCACGAACATCTCCCGCACCACCCCACCAATCTCCCTCATCATCTCACCCTTAACCCACACCATACGAGTCCCATAACACACCACTCCTCACCAATCCCACACCATACTAGTCCTATCACACACCATACCAGCCCCATCACCCACCATTCTACCCCTATTCCACACCATACGAGTCCCATAACACACCACTCCTCACCAATCCCACACCATACTAGTCCTATCACACACCATACCAGCCCCATCACACACCATTCCACCCCTATTCCACACCATACGAGTCCCATTACACACCACTCTTCAACCGTCCCACACCATACAAGTCCTATCACACACCACCCCACCACTATCCCACACCATACACGTCCCATTACACACCACACAAGCCCCATCATACACAATTCTACACCTATTCCATTCCATACGAGCCCCATTACACACCACTCCTCACCAATCCCGCACCATACGAGCCCCATTACACACCATTCCTCACCAATCCCGCACCATACGAGCCCCATTACACGACACACCAGCCCCATCCTGCACCACAGCACCCCTCTCCCACACCACTCGGGTCTTATCCAGCCACACTCCAACCCGATACCACACCACTCGACCCCCCTGCCAGGCCCACACCAATCCGTCCCCTTCCATCCTCCAGCCTCTATTCGGGACAAAGGAGTCCGAAGGGCCAAATCCTTTCGTAACATCCTAGGAGGGAGTGACATCCCTCCTTTCCTGCCCGGGGCGCCAACCTTGGACCGAGGGCAGTACCTTCGACATAAGGGCCTCGACAGACCGGGCAGATCACCTCGTCCTGCAACGGAATCTGAAGAAGAATGATCGTCACATTTTAGAATAAGATTTAAGAATATTTTTTTATATATTTGTTACGGACTTTTATGTATAAAGAATAAAATAAACGTGCACATTACTGTTAAGTTCTTTCCGTATAGCCCACTCGGTATTCCAAAAGTCACAGCTGAATTTTATGCAAAGAAAAATATACAAGAAGATATTCCTGTATCTCCTTTCTTCGTTTTCTTTCACTTTCTTCTTCATTCTCCGTTTGTCTTCCTTCTCTCTGTCGTATTTCACGCCCCATTTTTTCTCTCATCACCACTGCCATGTTTATTCTTTTCAATTTCTTGTCATTTGGCTCTGAGTGTTCTTTTTTTAAATGTCATACACAGAGCTGCTACTCCATTTAATGAATATCAGACCAGTAAACATGCCATATGCAAACAGTATGCTCCAAACTAAGTAAATGTAACCGAATTTACTGCCCTACATACTTTCCAAACCACACAGACCACTATTTTTCTTCTCATTTCCTTCACTTGTTAAGATGAAGGTTGCCAAAATGATTTATATCCAATGACATTTTATAAGTAGATTCGATTTTCAAACAGCATCAGCTCTCTCCACGCACTCACTGCATTCTTCATAATGAGCCTCTTCTGCTTTCAATGGGCAATGCAATGGCCAGATAGTTGTGCTCTTAGTTTGCTTCACAATTAGGGAATCTAAGACTTCAAGTAACTTAAAACTTTTAAATATGTTAGAGCATAGGAAATGTTTTAATTCTCTGTTTGTACAAATGTAACGATTTTCGATTATTTTTTTCCTGTGAAGCTTTGTAGATTTCAGGTCATATATACTTCACTAAATTTAAATCTGATGGATCACTAAGACTGGATTTACCTTTGTCTCTACAGATGGTAATTTCTTCATCAAGTAACTGCAATGGGTTGAACTTAGTAGACGTTAAAGTTATTTCTATATGTGCACAGAAAAGCATACAACTTATTAATTTAATATTAAACTATAATAACACACACACACACACTCAAGTAGATATGGATACATGGATACACACACACACACACACACACATACATACATACATACATACATACATACATACATACATACATACATACATACATACATACATACATACATACATACATACATACATACATACATACATACATACATACATACATACACACACACACACACACACACACACACACACACACACACACACACACACACACACACACACACACACACACACACACACACACACACATAGAGATAGAGAGAGAGAGAGAGAGAGAGAGAGAGAGAGAGAGAGAGAGAGAGAGAGAGAGAGAGAGAGAGAGAGAGAGAGAGAGAGAGAGAGAGAGAGAGAGAAAGAGAAAGAGAGAGAGAGAGAGAGAGAGAGAGAGAGAGAGAGAGAGAGAGAGAGAGAGAGAGAGAGAGAGAGAGAGAGAGAGAGAGAGAAATGGAGGAACAGGAAACTGTAACACACAAAGATAACATGTACATTTACCATAAAATTAAAACAAACAATAGTATTATAAGTGGCGTGGGCTTCAAAATATACAGTATCATGTGAGAAGTGGTTAGGCTTGTATCAGCATGGCCAACAAGGCAGAGAAGAGAAAACAAGAGATATAGGGTAATTGGACTGCTGATCAGACTCTCCTTTGGTAGAAGAAAACAAACACATCGTGAAGGGCAAGCACGAGCCTGAAAAGAGGAATGTGTGGGTGAAAGATGTTGACTCCCATCAAGGCAGTATATTCCCATATGAAAATTGCTGGTGCCCTCCCCAAAAGATGCAGCACTTGCGTGACTTATATAAAATAAACTGTGGAACAGGAAAGGACCATCTCTATGTTGAGGCTATAATTTATAGTAGATACTATTTGGACTCTTTGGGGAGTGATTGTTGTGAGTGTGAGTGCCCACAAGCTGGGTGCTGGAGTTGAAGTGGAGATCAATGGGGGAGCAGGAAGGCTCTCCAATCTGGGCAGTCCTTGCATTGCTGCTGGTGTTGTCGTACTCTGCTGGAGGATCGGGGAATGCTGATCTCTGTTCCAGATTCCGTGGCTTAAGTACACGTGCTCTGTGTAAGCATGCTGGGAACGAGAACATGGCTGTTGAACTGGTGCGACCCAACCTGGGAAACTACGCTGAACATCGAGTTGCAGGGTCATGTTGCTACAAATTTACCCAATCATTGCCTTCTTCATCATGATTATTGGCCTATATAATATTGCATTTGATGGTCAAAGTACAATTGCTTCATTTATACCATTGAATTATGGCACTATATGGCACTTTGTGCATTATGTACATATGACTACTTTTTCACATGGGTGGTGGTCCAGCACCTAATCTTCCACCAACTAAGTCTGTAGAAAAAGTTCACCAAATACTAGGTGAAGAAAATTAGTAAATTTTCAGAATCACTGATTTATTTATTATTAAGTAAATAAAGTTCAATACAGTGTAGTATGGCTTCCTTACTGAAGAAAAAAAAAATGTCAACAAACTTGGATTAAATACTGGTATCCAGTGCACTAAAAATACTTTAAAGTGATTGCAATGACTTTAATGTTCACCCAGCAGCTAAAACAGCCACTTTTATCCACTAATTTTTATGTGATAATTTTGGTTATAACATCCCACTCCATTCTTGGATCTTAATTAGCATATATGAACTTCTGAAAAAGCAGGTATATTAACACTACATATCATATAAACCTCTTTATTTTGTGAGTATATTTCTCACACTTATATCAATGTCTTCATTCTTTCACTATGTATCTAATACACAAAGTACAATCTGCTTCACATAACACCTCCAATTCATAAAATTTGTTACAATAGATAACAACTATACAAGCTCTCTGAGCAAATTACTTGAATAAACCTAACAAACAAACTAAACCAAGTCAAGTATCAACTACCACTGATTTATGTTTTCTCAAAATCCTTTTAGCATATTCATAAGTAGATATCATGATAGCACACGCAGGCATCACTTTGGCGAGACGTGGTACAAGTCCGGCAAAGAGTCCTTTGATGCCCTGTTGCCTGTAGATGTTCTGTAGCATGGTTCTCGTGGATCCAACACTTTTTGTACCATTTGCAGGATCTGTGTAATGGAAGAATACTATATAAATAAATTTTCATCAATTTATGTATTCCATTTTTAAGTTAGCCTTTAATGCCAACAGTAACAATATTGATATCAACCCGATGCCACTGGGCATGGCATGTACGTACTTGCCATACCCACTGTGACTTTACTTCATTAATTGTTTTTACACATAGATGGTTACACTTGTACCTTTTCCTTGATTTTTGGAAAAAAATTATGTTATATTGATGTTACTAATGTCTATAACATTATAGTAATTATAATGTCTATAATAAAAATAACATCGATATTCATAGCATTAGTAAAAAAACACATTTTTCCCACCTATTCAAGGAAAGGTGAAATCAGGTAAGGTCACAAGTTCCACTAATTGACTCCTTTGTGGCTAAGCACTGGCAGAGACATTTCACAAAAAATGAGCGCAGCATTTTTCTGGCGGCAGAAAAATAACCTCCTCTTACATATCTTTTTAGTGTTTTATTTACTTTTTTTTTTCGACTTCATAGGAATTCTATTATGAAAAAGAGGTAAGGTGTGCCAAATTTGCAGTTTTAACTCTATGTTGCTGGGATGGCAAGAAAACATTTCATACCCACTGTAAAAGATGGCTCCACAAGCACTTAATTACCAAGGAGACACTTACTAGTCCTACCTATCTCACCTGTTTATCCTTTTCTTCGATTTTTGGGAAGATTGTGTTTTTTCTTTTGCTATTGGTATTAATAACATCAACAAGCATAATAAGAACAATTACATTAATAGCACTAAAAAAATACAATTTTCTCCAAAAATACAAGAAAAAGGAAATCAGCTGAGGACACACTGGCTTACTTGGTAGCCAAGCACTTGTGGAACCATCTACGTGCAAACGACAGCAACCACTGTGATTACCCAGCACCAACCAGTGAGCTAATTTAAAAAGGATTTGACTGACTGGATTCTTGTTTACAAATGACATGTGTACCACAAATAAATACGCACAGTGTGGAGACCCTGACATGCTTCTAACATCCCTTGCAACAGTTGTAGGAAAATATAAAGGCTCTTCAAAAACTAC